>NW_025256892.1:0-1828 GCF_018294505.1 Triticum aestivum
AGCTTTGGCACGGAGGGCTGTCGCCGGATCAATAATCGTAGGACAATCCCCTCAGTACGCGTATATTCTATATTTTTATTCTTTTACTAGTCCTGTCACACACTACTCAAGTTAGGTTTGTCGGTCTTTCATCGCAATAGACATTTTTCACCGTTTCCTTCTTGTCAAACCAGGTTGAGCTAAATAGACCACAATGTTCATTTGTGTCTTGCAGTGTCTTGCAGCCGGGACCTATTCATTTCACCCTTATAACCCTGTTATGTGTCTATTGCCCCGCGCCCAGCCTATTGACCCGTTAAGCTGCGAGTGTGTGCTGTCGTCCTTTCTCTCATTATGTGATTTCTATAACCTATGCATGTTATAGTAGAATCTGTGCTAATCGTCTGGCTAAACAATTTTGTTATTATTGGATTTATCATTTTCTGCGCTTTTAATTTCTTAGCAGTTTGTTGTTAGCCATTCGAACATCATCGAGAACTGCGGGTACAGCCAAATCCATAGCTGAGTTGCAAAGAAACAAGAGAAAATAGCAACATTATGTTACCATTTTCTTTTCACTGAGACCATCACGGACCAAAAGATCGCTTTGAACTTTACAATATCAACAGGTAAGTACGTGTGCAGGAGCAAAGCTTACAAGGTTGCAAAGAAGGAAGAAAGAGACAATCGAAGTGGACAGAAGGAGTTACATCCAGATAGCAGGAAATCCATAGGATAGAAGTACAACTCCAGAACCAAAGTCGGTCGTCTTCAGCAAACCGCCCGTTACAAATTAAAGACCAGAAAAATAATTTATATAACTAAGGCTATAATTACACGGACACTATAAAGTCATCCATAGTGTAAAAACTAGAGTACCCTTAAACTATCTTGTTAGATCTATCCAATTCAGCAACTGGTCGATGTATCCAACTACATTATTGCAAGATTACCCTGACACCACACATAGTCCCAATTCTAAAAAATTAAAGAGAATGGTGCAGCATCCTTATCTGGTCCATGCATGCACGTGCTTTTGTAGTAGGTAGCAGGAACACCTTTTCTGAATTCAGCAATGGCCAAAAGACATTTCGCTCTTGGTTGTGCGTCTATTTTAATCCATATTGATTAACCATATCAAAGGGACCAATGCATCTTGGACACTCCAATCCACGATGCATGTCCACCTGACGTGGAACACGTGAAATGGGCGCGAAACTTCACATGTGCACATAATACGACATCTGCACTCTCACATGGTAACCAATCAACATGTTTGGTGCGATTCCATGCAAGGCAGATCGAGATCTATGATAGCCACCTCTCAGTCCCAGTTTTCAGCACAGTCCCCTCCATATGCTTACTAGCTCTGCCCAAAGGTCAAAGAAATTCACCCGGCGATAGTTCTTCGTTTGGACATTTTTTAGCATACAATGGAGACATCAGGGGAAAGTGACAAGAGCATTTGGGGTGGGCAAAACAGAGTACAACTATTGAACCAGGGGCACAAAATTGAAAAAAAAATCTTATAATAAATATTAACAAACACATGTTTCATTAATCTTTGTTACTAGCAAAGATAGTAAGATTGACAACCTTACTAGTTTCATTACGCGTGGACGCAATTTGTGAATTAAGTGTGTGTAGGTACTGGTCACTGGCTGCAATTCAAAGCTCCTACGAGTTTGATAAACCTTAAGGTCATCCACTTGAGGTATATAATTACTTGCTGCAAACCTGTACACTTGGGGGCCAATACTTTCCTAGATTAGAGGAAGCAATGCAAAGTGGTTGTATCACACTCACTACTATTGGCACGAATAGAACTGACCGGCCAGAAGTAGAAATC
>NW_025256893.1:0-832 GCF_018294505.1 Triticum aestivum
GATGCACTTCGTGTACAAAACGGACAATCTCTTTCAAAGTATCAGGATTTCATACGGAAACTCGTCTGTTACAAAGGGATTTCATTTTTTAAAACTTATTTGAACTCCTGACTTTTTGTGTGTTCAAAATGCACCATTCAAAGCCACACCATCATTTTTTAGTCCTTTCTGACTTCATTTGTTATTTTTCATGCATTTACTAATTATTTTGAGCTATAAGACCATAAAATTGAAAAGCATTTCAAATGAACTCTGAAAAGGTTGAAAGTTGGCATCGTATCATCATTTCATCCACATAGCATGTGCAAGAAAGTTGAGAGGGTTACGGCAAAAACCGGATGCACTTCGTGTACAAAACGGACGATCTCTTTCAAAGTATCAAGATTTCATACGGAAACTCGTTTGTTACAAAGGGATTTCATTTTTTAAAACTTATTTGAACTCCTGACTTTTTTTGTATTCAAAATTAAACATTCAAAGCCACATCATCATTTTTCAATCCTTTCTGACTTCATTTGTTATTTTTCATGCATTTACTAATTATTTTGAGCTATAAGACCATAAAATTGAAAAGCATTTCAATATGAACTCTGAAAAGGTTGAAAGTTGGCATGGTATCATCATTTCATCCACATAGCATGTGCAAGATAGTTGGGAGGGTTACGGCAAAAACTAGATGCACTGCGTGTAGAAAACGGACAATCTCTTTCAAAGTACCAGGATTTCATACGGAAACTCGTCTGTTACAAAGGGATTTCATTTTTTAAAACTTATTTGAACTCGTGACTTCTTGTGTGTTCAAAATGCACCATTCAAAGCCACATCATTATTT
>NW_025256893.1:842-1827 GCF_018294505.1 Triticum aestivum
AAAACGGACAATCTCTTTCAAAGTATCAGGATTTCATACGGAAACTCGTCTGTTACAAAGGGATTTCATTTTTTAAAACTTATTTGAACTCGTGACTTCTTGTGTGTTCAAAATGCACCATTCAAAGCCACATCATTATTTTTTAATCCTTTCTCACTTCATTTGTTATTTTTCATGCATTTACTAATTACTTTGAGCTATAAGACCATAAAATTGAAAAGCATTTCAAATGAACTCTGAAAAGGTTGAAAGTTGGCATGGTATCATCATTTCATCCACGTAGCATGTGCAAGAAACTTGAGAGGGTTACGGCAAAAAGTGGATGCACTTCGTGTACAAAACGGACAATCTCTTTCAAAGTATCAGGATTTCATACGGAAACCCATCTGTTACAAAGGGATTTCAATTTTTAAAACTTATTTGAACTCCTGACTTTTTGTGTGTTCAAAATTAAACATTCAAAGCCACATCATCATTTTTCAATCCTTTCTGACTTCATTTGTTATTTTTCATGCATTTACTAATTATTTTGAGCTATAAGACCATAAAATTGAAAAGCATTTCAAATGAACTCTGAAAAGGTTGAAAGTTGGCATGGTATCATCATTTCATCCACATAGCATGTGCAAGATAGTTGGGAGGGTTACGGCAAAAACTAGATGCACTTCGTGTAGAAAATGGACAATCTCTTTCAAAGTATCAGGATTTCATACGGAAACTCGTCTGTTACCAAGGGATTTCATTTTTTAAAACTTATTTGAACTCCTGAATTCTTGTGTGTTCAAAATGCACCATTCAAAGCCACATCATTATTTTTCAATCCTTTCTCACTTCATTTATTATTTTTCATGCATTTACTAATTACTTTGAGCTATAAGACCATAAAATTGAAAAGCATTTCAAAGGAACTCTGAAAAGGTTGAAAGTTGGCATGGTATCATCATTTCATCCACATAGCATGTGCAAGAAAGTTGAGAGGGTTACG
>NW_025256894.1:0-1827 GCF_018294505.1 Triticum aestivum
GAAATCACTTTGGGACCCGAAACAGTGAGTAATAATCCACGAAACGGGCCAGAATCAGCAAAAAATGTGTGTTGATGACCGACACATAAACACACGCTGGGGTTTTTCAATCGTGGAGATCACTCCGGATCCCAAACCCGTGATTAATAGTCCACAAAACGGGCCAGAATCGGCTAAAATTGCGAGTGTTGATGACCTACACGTAATCGCACCCTGGGCTTCGTCAATCATGGAAATCACTCTGGGACCCCAAACAGTCAGTTACAGTCCACGGAACGGGCCAGAATCGGCCAAACTTGCGAGTGTTGTTGACCAAAACGTAATCGCACCCTGGGGTTCAACAACTATGGAAATCACTTCGGGGACCCAAAACGGTGAGTAATAGTCCATGAAAACGGCCAGAATTGGACAAAACTGAGAGTGTTGATGACGCACACGTAAACACACCCCGGGGATCATCAATCGAGGAACTCGCTTTGGGAAACCAAAACAGTGATCAATAGTCCAGGAAATGAGCCAGAATTGGCCAAAATTACGAGTGTTGATGAACGACACATAAGCGCACCTTGGGGTTCAATAACTATTGAAACAGCTTTGGGACCTCAAAATGGTGAGTAATAGTCAACAAAATGGGTCAAAATTCGACAAAAGTTGACGATGGACACGTAAACGCACCTCGAGAATCGTCAATCATGGAAATCACTCTGGGGCCCCAAAAGGTGAGTAATAGTGCACGAAACGGACCAGAATCATGCAAAAATGTGAGTGTTGATGACCGACACGTAAAAGCGCCCCAGGCCTCGTATGTCGTGGAAATCACTTTGGGACCCGAAACAGTGAGTAATAATCCACGAAACGGGCCAGAATCAGCAAAAATTGTGTGTTGATGACCGACACATAAATGCACCCTTTGGTTTTTCAATCGTGGAGATCACTCCAGATCCCAAACTCGTGATTAATAGTCCACAAAACGGGCCAGAATCGGCTAAAATTGCGAGTCTTGATGACCTACATGTAATCTCACCCTGGGCTTCGTCAATCATGGAAATCACTCTGGGACCCCAAACAGTCAGTTACAGTCCACGAAACGGGCCAAAATCAGCCAAACTTGCGAGTGTTGTTGAGCAAAACGTAATCGCACCCTGGGGTTCAACAACTATGGAAATCACTTCGGGGACCCAAAACGGTGAGTAATAGTCCATGAAAACGGCCAGAATTGGACAAAACTGAGAGTGTTGATGACGCACACGTAAACACACCCCGGGGATAGTCAATCGAGGAACTCGCTTTGGGAAACCAAAACAGTGATCAATAGTCCAGGAAATGAGCCAGAATTAGCCAAAATTACGAGTGTTGATGACCGACACATAAGCGCACCTTGGGGTTCAATAACTATGGAAACCGCTTTGGGAGCCAAAATGGTGAGTAATAGTCAACAAAATGGGTCAAAATTGGACAAAGCTGTGAGTGTTGACGACGGACACGTAAACGCACCCCGAGAATCGTCAATCATGGAAATCACTCTGGGGCCCCAAAACGGTGAGTAATAGTGCACGAAACGGACCAGAATCAGGCCAAAATGTGAGTGTTGATGACCGACACGTAAAAGCGCCCCAGGGTTCGTATGTCGTGGAAATCACTTTGGGACCCGAAACAGTGAGTAATAATCCATGAGACGGGCCAGAATCAGCCAAAATTGTGTGTTGATGACCGACACATAAACGCATGCTGGGGTTTTTCAATCGTGGAGATCACTCCGGATCCCAAAACAGTGATTAATAGTCCACAAAACGGGCCAGAATCGGCTAAAATTGCGAGTGTTGATGA
>NW_025256895.1:0-1827 GCF_018294505.1 Triticum aestivum
TGAATTGAGCTAATGCAGCTAGCAACATGTTAAATGGAGTTGGTTTGAACCCTAGGTTCAATTCAAACTCCATATGTGAGGGTTTAAATGCCATTTATATGATTTGGCCTAAACAGCAGCCATAAGTTGTTCTAGCATGCATGAAAATGGTACAGATGGATAGATTGGATTTTTCTGATCATTTTTCATATATAACTTGTTTGATTTGGAGCTACGGTTGAATTTCTATGAATTTTAGAAGTTTGCACTATTTTCTGGAATTTCCTGAATTATTTTAAATCCAGAAAAGGATTAATTGCGTCAGCACTGCGTCATGCCTGTGTCAGCAGTCAACTGGGTTGACCCAGGTCAAACCTGACGTGTGGGGGCCACACGTCAGCGACACAGGGCTAATCCCGGTCAAACCCAGCGCTGACTGAGGTTTGACCAGGCCTGGGGCCCACTGTCAGTGGTTGTGGGCGGTTTAAGCAGCGGGGTTAGCGCCTAATGACGGTGCCACGTCATCGGTCACCGGAGCCTTGCCGGCGGCGACCAAAACGACGGCGGCTCGGCTCGGGTTTGAGCTACGGGGGGTGGTTTGGTGAGCTAAGGGCACCGGGGAGTAGCTCTTGCTCGTCCGCATCCAAAGGACCGGACGGGAGGCAGCGGGGTGGCCGGGAGCAGCGCCGGCGGCGAGCAAGGCGGCGGCCGGAGTTCGAACGGGGCTGGGTTCGGCGGTACGGTGCACGGGAGGAGGAGCTGGTGGTGTCTACGTGCTCCTGGTGCTGCGTTGAGCACAACGGTGAGCTTGGCTTCGAGCCACTGTGGCTCTAGCCACGTCGGCGACGAGGCACGGCGGCGGCGAGCTTCGGCCGCAATGGTTAGTGGGGCTAGAGGAAGAAATCGACGGCGGGGAGAGAGGGGTTGGGGTGAGGGGCTCACGGCGGTTGCAGCGGTGGCCTCTTCGAGCTCGGGGAAGGCCGGACGGCGACGAGTCGACGATGGGGATCCGTGGCGGCCGACGATGAAGAAGAGGTCGGGAACGGCGTTTTGAGGCATCTGGCGTCGAGTGGGTCGATGGGGAGGATGAGGGCGTCGAGGCGGAGGCCATGGACACGTCGGCGAGGCGAGGGAGGGCCTGAGGCCATGGCTACGGCGACAGCGAGCTCGCGGCTGTCTCGGCCATGGTGGAGAGGGCGAAAGGAAGGCGAGGGGGAGAATGGTGGGGCGGTCAGAGCGATCCAGACGGCTCTGGCGGGTCTGTCCGCGGCGCCACGCAAGCTAGCAGGCAGGAGGTGGCACATGCGCGTGTGTGCGCACGGCGAGCACGCGCTCGGCGTCCTTCTGGCGCGGTGGAGACGACGACTGGCGTCGGCCAGCTGGTTTGGGCCGTGCTGGGCCAGGCCAGGTAAGCGCCAGGTGAGTTTGCTCTCTCTCTCTTTTATTTCTGTTTCTGTTTTTCTATTTTGTTATTTTGTTCTGGGCTTTATTAAAAATGCCAGGGCATTTCCAAAAATCATGAAACTAATCAGGGCTACTGTTTAGAATACATCCAACAGTAAACATTTTAGTTTATGATTATTTGAGCATTTAAAATATTTAATAGCATTTAAATGCCCGAATGCAAATACTATATGATTTAATTCAGAGTCCAAATATGTCATGGAAAAATGTGCAGCACCTCTGGTTATTGTTTCCAACATTTTCCAGAAATGATGAACATTTTTGAAAGCCATTTGGAAACACTGAGAATATTTTAGTTGAGCCTAGTGAATTCCTTTGATGCTAGGGTTTATGCAATCCCCATTTCAATTTTCTGCAAAATTCAAACATGATGCACACCTGAAG
>NW_025256896.1:0-1827 GCF_018294505.1 Triticum aestivum
TGGAGCGTTGGTTAAACCGAAGGACATGACGGTGTACTCGTATTGGCCATAACGAGTAACAAAGGCCGTTTTAGGAATGTCCCCGTTTCTGATTTTGATTTGATGGTATCCCAACCTCAAATCCATCTTGGAAAAGACTGAGGATCCAGCGAGCTGATCATACAGGTCGTTGATCCTGGGAAGTGGATATTTGTTCTTGATTGTGACCAAGTTGACAGGTCGGTAATCTACAACCATCCGGTCCGTACCATCTTTCTTCTTGACGAATAGGACGGGGCAAGCCCACGGAGATGAGCTAGGTCGGATGAAACCCTTTTTCAAGGATTCATCGAGTTGTTTCTTAAGCTCGGCTAGTTCTAGAGGTGCCATTTTGTAAGGTCTTCTAGCAATCGGAACGGTTCCGGGGATGAGGTCTATTACGAACTCAACATCCCTGTCAGGTGGAACACCTGGCAATTCCTCTGGAAAGACATCCGGGAAGTCACGGACTACCGGAACGTCCTCAAGGTCTGGCAAAGGGTTGGCGTTAAGAGAATATAATTGTCGCTTGGCTATTCGAGTCAAAACGTTGACTATCTTGCCCGAAGGGTGGGTGAGTTGAACGGTCCTAGAGAAACAATCAATTTGGGCATGATGGGCTGACATCCAGTCCATACCCAGAATGATATTAATATCTGAAGATTTAAGGGCTATCAAAGACGCAAGGAAAACAAGTCTGTCGACTTGGATCTCATTTCCATAACTTACCCTAGAGGTCTGCCATCTAGACCCAGGGGTAGAGATTTCCATAGTGGATGGCAAGTCACAGAATGCAACGTTATGCAAACGAGCATAATTTTCAGATATAAAGGAATGAGAGGCTCCTATATCGAAAAGAACAGATGCCGGGTGGCAATTAACAAGAAGCGTACCGAGAACGACGTTGGGATCCTCTTGAGCTTCTTCGGCAGAGACACAGTTGACATGGCCACGTGAAGCGGTGACCGGTTTAGCGTGGAACACTTTTCCTGTCGGCTTGCCACGGCCAACAGCTTTAGCAGATTGATTGGGGTTGGTCTGGGGACACTCACGCATATAATGACCAGATTCCCCACACTTGAAACAAGTCATGGAACTGGTACGTGGAGGAGCATTATTGGTTGGACCCCCATAGGGCTTAGCTGGAGCAGACTGTTGAGCGGGGCGAGGCGCCTGGAAAGATGGCCTCGGTGTGAACCTGGGTGGCAGGGCGGTGTTGGGTACCCACACGCGGCGCTTCTGAGGACCAGCACCGGATGAGGAACCCGTGTCACGTCCATGCTTGCGTGTTGCGTCATAGTCAGTCTGACCAGTTTCAGCACTGATGGCTTTGTTGACAAGTTTCAAAAAAGATGTGCACTCATGCAGACGGAGGTCGCGGCGAAGCTCAGGACTAAGGCCCTTACGGAACCTTGCTTGCTTCTTGGCGTCAGTAGACACTTCCTCGGTTGCATATCGTGCAAGATTACCAAACTCCCTGCTATAGACATCCACAGAAAGTCGGCCTTGGGTGAAATTGCAAAATTCTTCACGCTTGCGGTCCATGAGACCCTCCGGAATGTGATGTTCACGGAAAGCGTCGCTGAATTCAGCCCAAGTTGTGACATGGCCCGCTGGGCGCATAGCTCCATAATTCTCCCACCATAGACTGGCGGGGCCTTCAAGATGATATGCAGCAAAGGTGACCTTGTCAGCCTCAGCTACCAGCGCGGAACGCAGCTTGTGAGAGATACTGCGAAGCCAGTCATCAGCGTCGAGAGGCTCGACGGAGTGGTGGAACGTGGGTGGATGCAATTTGATAAAATCACT
>NW_025256897.1:0-1827 GCF_018294505.1 Triticum aestivum
TGTTTGCTCGAAAAAAAGGAAAGGAAATATTTAAAACAGCACAGATGAAGCACTTCTCAAGGACAATACCACTTTTTGATGACAGCATCTAAACAGTAGCACAACATCAATAGAGATGACAAAGCTTAATCATATGGATGAAATCAGTGGGCGAGTACCAACCTTTGTCAGGAGGCTTATTGTGTAGAGCATACAGATGAAGCACTTCTCTAGAACCATCTGTTGCTATCTACTGTGGTGGCCATGCTTACTATATACTCCTCGATTAGATTAATGTTTCCAACATCTTCTTGTGCAGTTCCACTAAAATATATGGTATCTTCAAAGAATATCCCTGTTTGCACAAGTTGAGATAATTACGTATTACATTAAGAGTGGCATCAAATCAGTGAAAAAACAATTGCTCGGTCCAGCCATAGCAATAAATTAAGATGCAAAACTGTATCATTACTTGTGTCATCACAGTTCCAGTGCTTCATTACAGCACCATGAGTTGATTTTTGTTTTTCTTCCGCTTGTTCTTCCCCTTCATCACTTGGTTCAATAACAGACAAGCTTGGCCTTCAATGTAAGATTTGGCATGTCAATTAGGTTGCACATGTATAGGACTAGACAATGACATTAATTTTCTGATGAAAGTGGAAAAATACAGGCCAACAGTTGTGAAATAACCTTATCTTACCTCAATGGGATATTACGGTGCACATACAGATTGGAAGTCTTGTCTCCATTTGTGCAGTTCACTAAAATCAAGCAACATTACCATACAAGTAGCACAACATATGAAAGCACACTGCAGATTCATGTGAAAGAAGGCTAGTACTGACCTCTCATGATGCGGAATTCAAACAACTCACAAGAAGAAGTTCTGAACCAAATTTGCCAACACGGATAGGAAGTAAGATCTCCTCTTGTGCAGTTCCACTAAGATCAAGCAATCAAGCAACATTGTCGGTGTGACATTTTGGTTGAACTGCACAAAACACTCTTAAAACAAGTGTTTTGTGCAGTGCAACAAAAGGTCACAATGGCAACAAGGTGAAGTAGATAACCCTGTTTACACAGAGGTGCAAAGGAAACAACTAGTGGTCAATAACGGTGGATGACACAGAAGCCAACAAAAAGAAGCATCTACCTTATCTAAATGGGAAAGAAAGCAAGACAGTAGCATTTCTCAAATGGTGGCATTGATTAATATTTACAGAGAGATTATATTAACAATAAAATTTGTTAAACATGTAATTTTCTTTTAACTGTGGCATTGCATCAATTTTCCAGCGGCATTATTAGAGGGTGTTTGTTTACAGGGACATTTTGGTGGAGGTACTAAAAAAACTCCGTGCCAGTCCCATCTAAACCAAACAGGAGGGACTTTTAGGGACTAAAAGTGGGCATTTGGGACTAAAGAAAAAAGACCTCGAGGGAGTCTTTTTGGGACTTTTTCCAACAGTTGCCCCTACCACGCATCGCACCTTGTCTCTATTAGTTCACTACTAGGGGTAACATGGTCTTTTAGCATGTCATTTAATAACCTCTAGTCCATGTTTAGTCCCTGGAACCAAGCAGGTAGGGACTAGGGAGTTTTTAACCAAACAGGGCCTTAGATTAACAACAACTAAAGAGTTGCATGGGACAGTGGACGCACCAGCACCATGTGCATCTACCGATGTACTGGGGTGATGCACAATCTGTTGCAACAAAGAACAAACAACCAAGGAGCATATTTGTGTTGGTCCCAGTTTTGTTATCTTTAGACACCTTTCCCTATGTGAGTGCAGCAAATCTAGTCCTGCTCAAACTCTATAGCCTTGTCCCCTAAAACAAAAG
>NW_025256898.1:0-1827 GCF_018294505.1 Triticum aestivum
GGCAGCCTCAAACCGCAGTCGAAGCAGTCAACCCTCGTACTCCCCTTCGTGTGGGCATCCACTGTTGCGTATTCCCCGGCTCCGGGTCGTTCCCTTCCTAGGTCGCACTGTCGTCCACCACCTTGGTGCTCTCGGGCGGTATGGCGTCGTCAACGCGGTCAACGAACGATAGCCATCAGAAGAGGATTGTAAGTGGAGAGGCTGGCAGCTGGGTCCATGACCGCACGCAAGGAAGTGCCTCCTTATTACGCGCAAAATAATGATTCCTTCACCTGACACCTCGGACCTACCGGAAGGGCCTCTGTATTTCGCATAAAAAATGTTTCCCCCCTGAAAGCTGGGATGTAAGTGCATCTAGTGCCCCTTAGTGATTTTGGTGTATTGAAGACTTACAGGTTAAGGGACTAATGTTTTTATGAGTGTACACAGGCCTATAAGTCTATGAGGAGTTTGATATTTACAAAGAAAGTCGACCCCTAAAAATAAAGTTCTTCAACTGAAGACTTTGGATTTCTGAAGACTTTCTGAAGACTTTGAAAGTGAAGAAATTGATGTGACCTGGAAGACTTGGTATTCATCCGAGGAACATGAAGCGTGAAGACTTTTGTTTTCATAGTTTCATTTTTTCTTTCTTGAGTCATAGGAAACACCGTAATGTTAAAGGGGGTTGAGGAAATACTAAGGAAAAATTTCCATGTGATGCTCAACTCAAAATCCTACACCTACCAATCCTTTCGAGTGAAGCCATTGGAAATCTCATACAGTTTAGTCATATCTTCAGTGACAGAGACGAAGTTCTTCTGGTCTCTGAGGAATTTGTTCTGAGTGAGGACTTAGGAATTCGCCAGTGCGGATTTCCTACACAGTGAGGAACATGATAGCCCTGAGGAATTTGAGCCTCAAATTTCCAACCGTAGCTGTGCCTTGTGCCAGCTGTCCCAAAATATCTACCCACCTAACGGTCATATCATTGAAGGGCATTTATGTCTTATCATGTCGGGCTGCTCCCTAGGCTATAAATAGCCACCCCTTACAACCACTAGCTGGTTGGCTGCTCCGAGAGAAACTGACACTTGTCATTTTAGAGCATCCCATCCTCCGAGGACCTTGAGCGAAAATCATCGAGTGAGGAAAACCCAAACCCAAACACCTACAAACCCAAAGTAATTGAGCATCACTGAAGAGATTGATCCTGCGTGGATACGACGCTTGTTACCTTTGAAGACTGTGCTTCTTCCAGACGATTAGGCGTCATGGTCTATAGCATCCAAGAGGAATTGTGGATCTCCGAGTGACCGAGTTTGTGAAGGTTCGGAAGTCACCTGAAGACTTACCACGAGTGATTGGGTGAGGTCTGTGTGACCTTAGCTCAAGGAGAATACGGCGAGGACTGTGTGTTCGGGACTATGTGTCCTCAGGTTTAAATACCTAGCCGCTCCAACCAGATGTACAACTGAGACAGCTGTTGGAACTGGTCTACCAAATCATTGTCTTCACCAAGCTTACTGGTTCTATTTCCTCAACTCTTTCATTTCCTCATAACTGTGTTGTGCATTTATTCATATCTGTGTTTGAAGACTTTGACTGAAGACTTTCTCAATTTCCCCAGTTCAATTTCTTCAGTCTGTTTGTCTTCATCCTTTGTTATCCTGTGATTACGCTTTCTGTACTCTGTGCTTGTCTTCATTTCATAATGATGACCATGGTTGTGTTCTGCTATGTTTACTTTTGAGTACTTATTCCGCTGCAAGTAGTTCTTCACTAAGGAATTTCCTCACCTGCAAATTCCTTAGTGAAAAATTCATAAAAATCGCCTATTCACCCCCC
>NW_025256899.1:0-1827 GCF_018294505.1 Triticum aestivum
CCTCCGTAAACTAATATAAAAACGTTTAGAATACTAAAGTAGTGATGTAAACGCTCTTATATTAGTTTACAGAAGGAGTACTTCCATACGAATGCAACATCTACTTTTGCTTGTGCGGGTGACTCCGGAGGCGACTCAAAAACAAAAGGCTCTATCTCTTATCGCCTCCGGCAGTCGGCCATGGCGGCACCACCCTTCCATCAAAGGCGAAGGGAGTAGGGGTGCACCTTGTGACGCTCACTGCAAACAAGCACGCTAATTAAATATGGAGGTGTTGGAGTGGCGGCGATAGCGCATGGCATTGCATCAAGGTGGAATAGACGCGACCGTGTGTAGCTTCATGCACCTGGGAAGGGGAGCAACTTCATACCTTATTGGGCTGCTGGTTGTTGCAAGCCTAAGCTTGTTCCTCACATGTATGTATGCATGTATACGCTGCGAAAATTCTTTTTGGTGACCGAGCTCCAACGAGGCTGTTTTTGAAAAATTCAAAATTCATCAAATTTCATATTTTTACATTTCAAAAATTTTGAAAAAAATATAGCTATACATAGAGGCATAATACACAAGTGTGTAAATTTTCAAGACGAAATACGTTGAAGTGGGGACTGTGCAAAAAGGACAAATCTAGGGCTATTTAACACATGACACTATTCATTCTCCCAGGCCCTGAATTTGTCTTTTTTGTACGGATCACATTTAAATATATTTCATCCTGAAATTTTACACACATACGCATACCATCCTTGTTTACTTGTAAAAAATTCATTTTTTTTAAACTGAAAAGTTTAAACTTAATTTTTTTTTTCAAAAAAGAGGCCTTCATGGAGATCGAGAGCCAAAACGCCTCACTCGTATGCGCAACCATCAGTTGCGACAGTTCATCCTTCGTCGAATTAGGAGGAACAAGCTTCGGCTTGCAACAACTGGCAACCCAATAAGGTCGGAGCCAACTACTGTGTCGACCGTCACATCATTGCCCATCCAGTACGGAGCGTTTCAGATTTTACCTTGATTTTTGTTTCTTGTGTACTGAAATCATTAAGGCTCAGTAAACTTTTCAGTCTCCCTCGATCGCGCCTATAAAAGCACACGCATCAAACCGAGGAGATCTCCAAACCAAGAGGCGATCACAATCACTTGGCAGACATGGATACTAGGACGGCAGCTATGCTCGTGCTGACGCTCGTCCTCAACGAGCATGTTGTCCAAGCTAGAGTCCTCCACCCGAAGACCAGCCCACTAGCCCCGGCCGCTCTCCACCGGTGGCGACGCCTCTACTGGCAACGACGCCGGCAACGTCCATCCTCCTCAGGCCACACCGATGAGCCCAGAGGCTGAGGGCATGGACCTTTTCAGCGGCGGTGGCGCCTCCGCCGAGAACTTCAAGCTTCGACTACCGAGCCCGACCAGGCCACTGCGCCTCCCATTCATCAGCGCCGGTGCCAGCCTTCGCAAGAAGGCGGGGCATGGCAAGGTGCCAGCTCTAGCACCGACGTCGTCATCCTGGGCTCCGCCGGCGCATCCGACAGCTGCCTCGTCTCCCCCACCTCCGGCTTGGTCCATTACGCTTCCTCCCCCCTCGTCGACCCCGGCGGTCGACGCCCACGCAACGAAGCAAAACAGATCAAGGAAGGAGGCAATAGGAACTGTGGTCAAGGATATTCTGGAGATCGTCGCTCTTCTCGTTTGTGTGGCCATTGTGATGATATTCGTCATGGCCGGCATCTTCTCGTTTGGCCGGCATCTATTTGCTAGCATATCTTCTGTTTGTTAGTGATAGCTCAATGAATAAGAGCACAACAACACTGGCGAAGCTACATGCAA
>NW_025256900.1:0-1827 GCF_018294505.1 Triticum aestivum
CCTTTATGTGGTGTCGCTCAGACGCCCGACTGTGGCATTTCTTTTAAAGCCCTTTATGTGGTGTCGCTCAGACGCCCGACTGTGGCATTTCTTTTGAAGCCCTTTATGTGGTGTCGCTTAGACGCCCGACTGTGGTATGATTTTTATTTATTCGTTCACCTTTCGAGGCGTCGCTCCAGACACCCGATCGGTTTCCATTTATTTTGTTGGGTTTTCAGGCGGACTACCGCCGATTCCCTTTTACTTACCTTGCTTGCTAAATTTTCATTATGCATTGGCAAATTAATCATGACGCATTCATGCATGCATTTGTTATATCTTACGTCTGAACTGTCTTGCGAGTACTTTCAAAGTACTCACCTGGCTTGTTGATTTGGCCAGATGCTGACGAAGGCGATATCATGGATGAAGAATTCGATAGCGAGTCCGATGCCTAGAGGAGTCCCAGTCAGTCTCGTGCGACCCTGGATTTGGTCACTGTATTATATCCGCTTCCGCTACCCAAATAAATTCATTGAGCCTCACCTCGACGCTCGATGAGATGCCAGTTTGCGAACTGTGCTATCCACTCCCCATTGTGTTATTCCACTACCACTTATTTCTTGAGTCAGTAGTATGCCACCACACCATTGTGTTATATCCGCCATTATGTATAATTATTGGCGCGCTTGTAATAATCGTCAAGCATCCCAGCTTGACCCGTGTAATATATTCATGCTACTGGCTGTTTGTATCAAGAATTTGTCCACCAGTATGATGGATTTTCCTCATACTGGACTAAACAGATCGGTTTCTCAATAAACATCTTTATTGAAAAACCGGTCGTGACAGGGGCCCAGCACGGCCCATCTTCATCAACACAAGACCCAAGACCTTCGCGAGGGGCCAAGCCTCACGGGGCAGACGACACGGCGCTTCCTCAGGCGCGGCCTCATCAGGCTGGCTCACGAGGAGGCGGAGAGATCAAGGCGGGGTACCTCACGAGGTGCCCATGACGCAAGCCATGATGACCAAGGGTGCCAGGCGGGCGCCAGCCCGCGCAGTGTCTACCTTTCCTCTTTGGTGCAAAGGGGGCAAGCGCATGCGAGAGGATCAAGCAAAGGCATCCATTTTGGTGCAACGAGACCAAGACCAGTCCAACGGTGGGAAGGAGGTCATCGTGGAGCCCAGAACAGCGTCACCACAGGGCCTTTGGCAGGCGAGGACCAACTTTAGTCAGGATAAGTGTACCAGATGTTCCCCTTCGAATTGGCCAATTGTTGGCGCCCATCCCGCTCAATATTTGGGAAGAGGCCCAGGGCCTTTGCCTATAAATAGGACTAGCCACCCCCAGGGTAGAGGATCATCAAGGAAACCAGTTAGAAAGACTCAAGCAGTAGAGAGAGAGAGAAGGGTGGCTGAACTCCCCCTAGCAGTTCATCGTCCTAGCCAAGAGCAGACCCTTGCGAGGCTGTTCTTCCCTGTATTGTTCATCATCATCAGCCCGAGAGGCAATCCACCCGCCACACACTGGAGTAGGGTATTACACCACAATGGTGGCCCGAACCAGTATAAACCCTGTGTCTCTTGTGTTGTTCTTTCAGTAGTTTAGATCCTTGCGAGACGGAGAGGTAGAGGGCATAATCTCCATGCGCACCCCAGAGTTCGAACCTTAAGGGTCTGCCAGAACTCGAAATCCGACATTTGGCGCGCCAGGTAGGGGTGCGCCGGAATTTGTCTTCCACCGCTCCGCTCTCCTCCGACCGTCGCGTCCATGTCCGACGCTCGTCGGGCCCGCGCCGAGCGCCGGGCCGCCATCGCTTCCCGCGTCGCCCAGACGGCTCCCGT
>NW_025256901.1:0-1827 GCF_018294505.1 Triticum aestivum
TCATTCTGGCAAACCAAGATAAGGATAACTTCCTCGTGCCTTACTTTCCCGAGTAAGTCCTCCCCTCAACCGGCCCGTAACATATGAATTCTTACATTTCGATCATTTTTCTTTTAACATTCCGTGTTTTCTGCAGTGACACACGTTGCACGCTCATCCTCCTAAGCCCCAAATATTCCATGGCCACGTATTTCGACCCGGACCGTCAGTCGAACGTAGACTACACAAATGTCAAGAAGGTTCTTGATGATGTTCTCCCCGGCTACGCCAAATCTGGAGGCACCTTCACCAGGCCTATTCGTAAGTACGGCAAGCACGTGTTCTCCCACAATACGACGTTCTGCTGCGTCAAGCAGCCGCCTGGCGGTTAGAAGGGTGCCTACTACGCCATCCATCACATGCGGGCGATCGTACGGGACCATCATCAACTTCTGCTACCGAGTAAACTCAAAGATTGGGCCGTGAGCGTGTCGGCGATCCAGGACGCGGACCTCCGACAAGAATTCTTTCGCATCCAGTCGGAGTTTGCGGAAATCATCCATCAAGATGTCCTTCGTACCTCGGGGCAGTTCTACCTCAGAAATCAACCGTCCAACAGTGACATCGACACAATGCTACAAATGCAGACTGACAACGACCGTTATTTCATGACTCCCACGATAGACGGCGGCTTCATCCACGCTCCGGTCCCTTGAGTCGAGTCGAAAGCAGTGATGCTGTGTCTAGTTCTGAAACATCGATTGGCTCATGTTGTAATTAAACTTTAATGAGCTTGTAGTATGTCTCTTTGGTTTCGAGAGTCATTCAACTTAGATGTAATCGATGCTATTAATGTCTTGCTTTTCTCTTCCGATCGTTCTGTTGCATACTTATATATTGCTTATGTATTGTCTGTGAATTGGTACTAAC
The DNA here is from genome assembly GCF_018294505.1 of Triticum aestivum. Lineage (NCBI taxonomy): Eukaryota > Viridiplantae > Streptophyta > Magnoliopsida > Poales > Poaceae > Triticum > Triticum aestivum. Next base: position 910 of record NW_025256901.1, read on the forward strand.
GTTTCGTTTGGCTAGTGCATAGCGATGCCGACGTATGTCGTGTACAAGGGTAAGGTTCCCGGAGTCTACGATGACTGGGAGGAGTGTCGGAGACAGGTTCACCGATTCAGCGGTAACAGTTACAAAGGGTACACCACTAGGGCCGAGGCCGAATCTAGATACGCCCGCTATCTAGCGGGAGAGGGGAGGGAGCATTGGAGGAACCAGATGAAGACGAGTTTCATCGTGATGATGCTCATCGTGATGACCGCAGCTCTCTTCTATGTGATGGTAGTTTACATGATCGATATCGACTTGTAATGTGAAGACAAACTCGCTACTCGCGGTCTCGAGACTTGTAATATAATGTTCTATCTTTGTTCGGTCTTTTCAATTCGGACACTAATATGATGAATTGTATTCGGAGACTATTATGATGAATTGTATTCAAAGACAAATCTTCTATTGTATTCGATGAATCTGTTGTTGATGTGTGCTGTCTATATTTTGTCAAATTATACATTTTGTAACCTGTGCAAAAAACAGAAAATAAAAAAATAAAAAAACCTAATATTCATACTAATGGCGCATCACATGACAGTGCGCCATTAGTATGACAAAGCATACTAATGGTGCATCACTGGTCAGTGCGCCATTAGTATGCCATGGTTACTAATGGCGCATCTTGTGGTCGTGCGCCATTAGTATGCCAAAGCACCTGGGTATACATGGCCCCTGGGAGGCATACTAATGGTGCACTGTAGCCTATACTAATGGCGCACCAGTGGTGCGCCATTAGTATACCAGATACTAATGGCGCACCACTGGTGCGCCATTAGTAAAAATTACTAATGGCGTGCTAGTAATGGCGCACGAGTATGCGCCATTAATAGCCAAATTAGGTGCGCCATTAGTAGCGGTTTTTCTAGTAGTGCTTAT
>NW_025256902.1:0-1827 GCF_018294505.1 Triticum aestivum
GCGTCTTCACCTTATTCCCCTTGAGCTAAGGACACCTAGTCTCCGCCCAATCACTCTGGTAAGTCTTCAAGGTAGACTTCCAAACCTTCACAGACTTCGTTCACCGGCAATCCACAATGACTCTTGGATGCTCAGAACGCGATGCCTAACCGGCTGGAGGATTCACAGTCCTCAAGTGTAACAAGTATTCAGATCACGCGGACAGAAAGACTTCAGTGATGCCAAACACTCTCTTGGCTCTGGGTGGTTTGGGCTTTGTCCTCGCAAGGATTCTCTCTCTCAAAGGCTTCGGAGGTGGGTTGCTCTCAAATGACAAAAACCATATCTAACTCTGAGCAGCCACCAATTTATGGTGTAGGGGGTGGGCTATTTATAGCCACTGGGCAACCCGACCTGATTTGTCCGAAATGACCCTGGGTCACTAAGGAACTGACACATGTCGCAACGGTCAGATTTCTAACACACGCGGCAGCTTGACTTTGGCTACAAGTAAAGCTGACTTATCTGACTCTGGATAAGATTTGCTCTCATTGTCTTCGCTCGAAGACATACGATTTGGTTGAGCATCACTTCAGTCACTCTGACTTTGTTCACTTAGACCCCACTTAACAGTGCGGTGGTTCCTATGACTCAACAAAGAAGAAAAGGAAACAACGAAACCACTAAGTCTTCGTGCTCCATAGTCTTCACTCAATGTCTTCTCATGTCATAGTCTTCAATGTGAATATCATCACAGACCACCATTGTCTTTAATGTCTTCACACATTTTTAGGGGTCATCTCCGGTAGGTAAACTGAATCAATGAGGGACTACTACCTGTGTTATCCTGTAATTCGCACAAACACATTAGTCCCTCAACCAGGTTTGTCGTCAATACTCCAAAACCAACTAGGGGTGGCACTAGATGCACTTACAAATCCGCTTAGCATGGAAGGTACTGACTAACTCCTGTCATTCCATGAACAATCCAGGCACACAAAAAGGATATTTATTTGATGTTTTCAGAGATGGCACATGCAAATTTACTTAGGACGGCAGGTTAATGCCGCATATAGGTAGGTATGGTGGACTCATCTGGAATAACTTGGGTTCAAGGTTTTTGATGCACAAGCAGAATTCCCACTTAGTACAGGCGAAGGCTAGCAAATAGGTTGAGAAGCGGCCAGCTAGGGAGCAAAAACGGTCATGAACATGCATTATGCACAAGTAACATTGGACACTAGCATGAGTAGAATATAAACACCATGAACATAAATATCATAGGCTATGTTGGTTTTCATTCAACTACATGCATGAACATGTCCCAAGTCAAGACACTTGAACATTCAGAGGAGGATACCATATCATCATACTACATCACAATCATTTTAATGCAATGTTGACATCCGAGGCAAATCATTATCCACTCCTAGCTACTTAAGCATGGCATGAGAAACTATAATATATAACTGTCATTGCAAACATGTTTAATAATAATGAGCTAAATCATGGATACTAGGTCAAACATATTTGCACAAACAGAACAAGTCGAGTTCATACCGTTTCTCTCTGCCACGGCCAGTTCATCAAGTGTCGTCATTATTGCCTTTCACTTTCACAACCAAACGATATGAAAATGATAATAGTGCAAGAGTACCGTGTACTAAGCTGGAATCTCCAAGCATTTTATTCAACAGGAGAAGACAATGTAAAATGGCTCTTTGTTAGATCAACAATAATGCATATGAGAGTGCTACCTCTTGAGCTTGCGTTGGTTTTCCCTTGAAGAGGAAAGGGTGATGCAGCAAAGTAGCGTAAGTATATCCCTCGGTTTTGAGAACCAAGGTA
>NW_025256903.1:0-1827 GCF_018294505.1 Triticum aestivum
AGTTGCGCAATCTGCCCAAGATCAACGGATCTCCCACTGCCAGGGCCGCTGCCTAGCATCCAGACCGTCCCGGCACCCTCAAAGGAGAGGCTTTTGAAGGAGCCAACTTCCATCACCACCGAACCGGCAACGGCTGTCCCGCCTCAGACATCACGGGGACAACAACCACGAAGCATCAGGCCGGGGAAAGGGGAAGGCGAGGTGCGACAACAACCTCCCCCCTCCCCCCCGAAGCACCTGTTTCGCCCCATCCCTGCTACTGTCACAGCCCAACGCGAGGCCACCGATAGCCGCTCGTCCGACGAAGGGGGGAGAAGAGCCAGCACTACCGCCACCGCGAAGGAGGGGTCCAGGAATAGCCCGCCCGCGCCGCACGCCGCCGTCCACAGCCGAGAAGGGCGCCCAACTGCACCACGGAGCCCGCACGTGCCACCACCACCTAGCGCCACGCCACAAGCACTGCCACCCCTATGCACGGCGGTGCCAGCCGCCCCGCGGCCCTGCTGTAGCCAGCCCCCGCCGCCGGAGCCCGATCCGGCCGGATGTGACCGGAGCCCACCAGCGCGCACCACCTGACGGGCCGGCTGCCGCCGAAGGCGCAACCAGTCACCACGCTGCCTGCCATGCCGACGGCATGGAGGCGCACCAAGCCGCATCTGCCCGTCGTCGCCGAGATGCTCGGCGCCCGCATCCCGCCCTCGTCCGGAGGCAACGGCCCGCGCTCGCACCGCCGCGTGAGACGACGCGAGAAGCCCCGCCGCCGACCGGGCTTCGCCTGGGTGCGCCCCCTAGCGGCCGCGAGGGAGGTGGAAGGAGGGGAGGGGGCGGCGGCGGCGGGAATTAGGGTTGCCTCCCATTCGCCGCGCAGGGGGACCCGAGAGGGAGGGTGGTTCGATCTCACTTTTTACAAGGGGCAGAGTATGTAGAGTGTCTCGAAACAGGCTTTTACCCCCCTTTATAAATAAAGGCACGAACCGAACTAGGTACGCAACCGGACGACACATGGTGGTGAGGTGACCCTCATTCAAAGCAGATCCTACGCTACCCGGATCGCGAAGCAGACAAGCAACTACGCTACCCAAGGAGAACACAGGGAGAATGGAGCACAATCACGCAACATCCTAGGACACCTAAGCTCCTAGACAATGCCCCCAAGAGAGAGAACAAGGCAGAGCGTCGTCGCTACCTATGCCCACCGTGCAAGGGTCTTCACCCGGAACTACGACGCGGCGAGGAGATCCACAGCGACGTCTTCAAGAAGAGAATGGCGCCCGCAAGTGTCGCCGTCCCCGGTGCAAAGCGCGAGCTTTTCGCTCGGCACCCCATCCTAAGTCACCAAGGCCCTATGGCAAACGCTGCCCACCCAGACCCTAGATACAGATCTGGGCGACGTCCAGTAGAGGACGCGCCTGAGCCACCAACTGCTACCCCTCTCATTGCCCGCACGACAAATAAGCGCGCCACCACCGCTGACATGGCGCCCGCCGGAGAGCCACCTATGCGAACCACGATCCTGGGCCGCCGCTCCGGCATCCAAGTCCAATACCTTGCCCACCGCCCACCACAGAGTACTAGCCACGGTAGGAAGAGCGAAAGTCCACATCTTTCACTCCTAACCCGACATGAGCCACAAAGGCTGGGCCTACGCCACCACTGCAAGGGCCCCATCCCTGTGTCCCCAGCCAATCCTAGTGGACTAGGGGAGACACACCTCTGTGATTCCCGATGACCATCGCCAAGTACTCAGACAACGATGTGTCCATGGCCCTCGACTCCGTGTTGCCCGACAGTATCGTGAAGTCCCGAACATCAGTAGCGACCACCGTA
>NW_025256904.1:0-1827 GCF_018294505.1 Triticum aestivum
CTTCTTCTAGAAATCCATTCAAGAATGCAGTCTTGACATCCATTTGCCAAATTTCATAATCATGAAATGCAGCAATAGCTAACATGATTCGGACGGACTTAAGCATCGCTACGGGTGAGAAAGTCTCATCGTAGTCAACCCCTTGAACTTGTCGAAAACCTTTTGCAACAAGTCGAGCTTTATAGACAGTTATATTACCATCAACGTCAGTCTTCTTCTTAAAGATCCATTTATTCTCAATGGCTTGCCGATCATCGGGCAAGTCAACCAAAGTCCATACTTTGTTTTCATACATGGATCCCATCTCAAATTTCATGGCTTCTAGCCATTTTGCGGAATTCGGGCTCATCATCGCTTCCTCATAGTTCGTAGGTTCATCATGGTCAAGTAACATGACTTCCAGAATAGGATTACCGTACCACTCTGGTGCGGATCTTACTCTGGTAGACCTACGAGGTTTAGTAGAAACTTGATCTGAAGTTTCATGATCATTATCATTAGCTTCCTCACTAATTGGTGTAGTTGTCACAGGACTGGTTCTCGTGATGAACTACTTTCCAATAAGGGAGTAGATACAGTTATCTCATCAAGTTCTACTTTCCTCCCACTCACTTCTTTCGAGAGAAACTCCTTCTCTAGAAAGGATCCATTCTTAGCAACGAATGTCTTGCGTTCGGATCTGTGATAGAAGGTGTACCCAATAGTCTCTTTTGGGTATCCTATGAAGACACATTTCTCCGATTTAGGTTCGAGCTTATCTGGTTGAAGTTTCTTCACATAAGCATCGCAGCCCCAAACTTTAAGAAACGACAACTTTGGTTTCTTGCCAAACCACAGTTCATAAGGCGTCGTTTCAACGGATTTTGATGGTGCCCTATTTAACGTGAATGCGGCCGTCTCTAAAGCATAACCCCAAAACGATAGCGGTAAATCAGTAAGAGACATCATAGATCGCACCATATCAAGTAAAGTACGATTACGACGTTCGGACACACCATTTCGTTGTGGTGTTCCAGGTGGCGTGAGTTGAGAAACTATTCCACATTGTTTCAAGTGTAGGCCAAACTCATAACTCAAATACTCTCCTCCACGATCAGATGGTAGAAACTTTATTTTCTTGTTACGATGATTTTCCACTTCACTCTGAAATTCTTTGAACTTTTCAAGTGTTTCAGACTTGTGTTTCATCAAGTAGATATACCCATATCTGCTCAAATCATCTGTGAAGGTGAGAAAATAACGATACCCGACCGCGAGCCTCAACATTCATTGGGCCACAAACATCAGTATGTATGATTTCCAACAAATCAGTTGCTCGCTCCATAGTTCCGGAGAACGGCGTTTTAGTCATCTTGCCCATAAGGCACGGTTCGCAAGTACCAAGTGATTCATAATCAAGTGATTCCAAAAGTCCATCAATATGGAGTTTCTTCATGCGCTTTACACCGATATGACCCAAACGGCAGTGCCACAAATAAGTTGCACTATCATTATTAACTCTGCATCTTTTGGTTTCAACACTATGAATATGTGTATCACTACTATCGAGATTTAATAAAAATAGACCACTCTTCAAGGGTGCATGACCATAAAAGATATTACTCATATAAATAGAACAACCATTATTCTCTGATTTAAATGAATAACCGTCTCGCATCAAACAAGATCCAGATATAATGTTCATGCTCAACGCTGGCACCAAATAACAATTATTCAGGTCTAAAACTAATCCCGAAGGTAGATGTAGAGGTAGCGTGCTGACCGCGATCACATCGACTTTGGAACCGTTTCCCACGCGCATCGTCACCTCGTCCTTGGCCAGTGCTC
>NW_025256905.1:0-1827 GCF_018294505.1 Triticum aestivum
TTTGCGTGTCTGTCCTCAACATTCACAGTTTTGGCCAATTCTGACGCGATTCGAGGACTATTACTCAACATTTAGGGGTCCCGAAGTGATTTCCATAGTTGTTGAACCCCAAAATGCGTTTACGTGTCGGTCATGAACACTCACAGTTGTGGCCGATTCTGGCCCGTTTCGTGGACTATTACTCACTGTTTGGGGTCCCGGTGTGACTTTCGCAATTAACAAACCCCGGGGTGAATTTACGTGTCGATCATCAACACTTGCAGTTTCGGCCGATTCGGGCTCGTTTTGTGGCACTCGCAGTTTTGGCCGATTCTGGCCCGTTTCATGGACTATTACTCACTGTTTTGGGGTCCCGGAGTGCTTTCCTTGATTAACAAACCCCGGGGTGCGTTTACGTATCGGACATCAACACTCATGGTTTTTGTCGATTCTGACTCGTTTCGTGGACTATTACTCACCGTTTTGGGGTCCCGAAGAGATTTCCATAGTTGTTGAACCACAAGGTGCGCTTACATGTATGTCATATCAATCGCAGTTTGGGCCGATTTTTGGCCCATTTCTTGGACTATTACTTAGTTTCGGGGGTCCTGGAGTGATTTGCACAATTTACGAACCCGTTGTGCGTTTACGTTTCGGTCATCAACACTCAGAATTTTGGCCGATTCTGGTCTGTTTCGTGCACTATTACTCGCCGCTTTGGGGTCCCAGAGCGATTTCCATGGTTGTTGAACTCCAAGGTGCACTTATGTGTCTGTCATCAACATTCATAGTTTTTGCCAATTCTGGCCCGTTTCTTGGACTATTACTCTGTTTTGGCGTCCCGGTGTGATTTCCATGATTGACGAACACCGGGGGTGTGTTTATGTGTCGGTTAGCAACACTCGCATTTTGGGCCGCTTCTGGCCCATTTCGTCGACTACTACTCACCGTTTTGGGGCCCCAAAGCGATTTCCATGGTTGTTGAACCCCATGGTGCGCTTACGTGTCGATCATCAACGATCGCAGTTTGGGCCGATTTTGGCCCGTTTCTTGCACTATTAATTAGTTTTGGGCGTCCCGCAGTGATTTCCACGATTGACGAACTCCGTGGTGCGTTTACATGTCAGTCATCAACACACAATTTTGGTCGACTCTGGTCCATTTCGTGCACGATTATTCACCATTTTGGTGACCCAGAGCGATTTCCATGATTGACAATTCCCGAGGTGCGTTTGTGTGTCTGTCCTCAACACTCACAGTTTTGGCCAATTCTGACGCGATTCGAGGACTATTACTCAACATTTAGGGGTCCCGAAGCGATTTCCATAGTTGTTGAATCCCAAAATGTGTTTACGTGTCGGTCATGAACACTCACAGTTGTGGCCGATTCTGGCCCGTTTCGTGGACTATTACTCACTGTTTGGGGTCCCGGTGTGACTTGCGCAATTAACAAACCCCGGGGTGAATTTACGTGTCGATCATCAACACTCGCAGTTTCGGCCGATTCGGGCTCGTTTTCTGGCACTCGCAGTTTTGGCCGATTCTGGCCCGTTTCATGGACTATTACTCACTCTTTTGGGGTCCCGGAGTGCTTTCCTTGATTAACAAACCCCGGAGTGCGTTTACGTATCGGACATCAACACTCATGGTTTTTGTCGATTCTGACTCATTTCGTGGACTATTACTCACCGTTTTGGGGTCCCGAAGAGATTTCCATAGTTGTTGAACCCCAAGGTGCGCTTACATGTATGTCATATCAATCGCAGTTTGGGCCGATTTTTGGCCCATTTCTTGGACTATTACTTAGTTTCAGGGGTCCTGGAGTGATTTCCACAATTTACGAACCCC
>NW_025256906.1:0-1827 GCF_018294505.1 Triticum aestivum
AGAAAACACATTGCACTCATTTACAAAAGATGGATTTCACTCTTCAGAAAATGCATTATACTCACTCAATTGAATTACTATATTTCACGCGTTTGTAAAAAACCTTTTTCACTCATCACAAAAGATATATTTTAAAACTATTTTCACTGTGTGCTTGTGAAACTGATATTTCACTTGTATAAAAAAATGATCTCAGTCATTTCAATAAACACATTTCACTCATTTCTTATGGAATAGGTTTGTTTCACGTAATTCTTATGAAATAGGTTCATTCGAGATGTTTCTTTTGAACTAGGTTCCTTTTGAATATTTCTTTACTCGTCTTCACAAGTAGAACTTTTCAGTTTCAATAAATTCATTTCACTCATTCGTTTTGTTCTACATAGTCCCCACACATTGCACTCGTTTACAAAAGATAGATTTCACTCATTTCAAAAAACACAATACACTCGTTTACAGAAAATAATTTTCACTCATTTTAAAAAAACATTACACTTAATCTATTAATATAATTTTCACTCATTTAAAAAAATGGCCCAGATCTGGGCCCTTAGGGCCCCATCCGGGTCCTAGCGGGTCGGCTCCTGCGCGGCCTCGCTGTCTACTGCACGGTGGAGAGGAGGAGCGGCTCGGACGGGGGCAGCGACAATGACGGCGTGCCTTCTGCCGCGAGACGGCGGAAGCTTTACGGGCATCACATCTTCAACAACGGTGACCCCGCCATGGACTTCAAAAAGTATATCATTTTATGAATGATTTGTTGCTATACCTTTGTCTATCTTGGTTTGATATTATGCTTATTGTATGCGTGTGGGCAAGATTTCAAGTATCCAAGGAGTGTTGCCTAGTGTCAGTTAAACAAATCTTACAATTTTAGTTGAAATTCTAAAAGGATGAGGTGTCTGATTTGAGGTCAGCGTTGTAGATGCCTTTATAGTACTCTAATGTCTCTTATTTTAATATTGTTGGCTATTTGGGCCCAACTATGTTGGTGACATGATTGATACAAGTCCACATCCGGCAATTGGAAAGTTCTTGGACATCTTTAGTCTTTTCCTAGAAGGCAAACTCTGTCTCCCTATCCAACACCGGAGTCGTGTACATTTTAGCCACTTAATGTTGTGCTCAACTCATATGGATGAATCAAACGCCCAAGCGGAAGCAGGCTGATCATGAGAAAGCTGATGAACAGCTTGGGACCCCTGATTCTGAACATCCAGGCACCTCATTTCGTGGTGGCAAAACCTGTCATGTGCTACCACGGGAAAATGAGGGGTCGTCCTCATCTGAGAGCGATGTTGACAGTTCCTTGCTTATCAAGACCATGGCCAGGGATCATGAGGAAAATGGGTAAAAAGAACAACTTGATACTGCAGGCTGGGTGGTCCCTGTGATCAATACTGTGGTGCAAGCTCCTGCTGAGCATGGTACTTCGGTGCAAGATGTGCAGGTGAACATAACTCCTGTCAGACAATCTTCTTTATCCTATGCAGAGGTGGTAATTAAATCATCTCAGGTCGTGGAGATGGAGGATGAAGTGGATCCTAATATGAAGATCTCGAAGGACTATGTGGTACAACTTCCTCCCTCTGAATGCAGTGATGAGTTGATCCTCACTCCCCCACTAGCTCCTGAAGATTTACCCAGACTCAGCAAATGTAATATGCAGGGGATGCAGGAACATGTGATGGCCAAAGCTGAGAAGCTGGCAAGCAAGAAAAACCTTGAAGGTAACTCCCAAAATGCTTGAAAAAATTCTTTTGCTGCTTTATCTGATGCTGAATTAATTAGTAGGGCGTCTAATATGGGGGTAGCCATTCCTGATAA
>NW_025256907.1:0-1827 GCF_018294505.1 Triticum aestivum
GACGAAGTCCATTTGGATCTTATCCCACTTCCATTCAGGAATCGGAAGCGGTTGTAGAAGTCCAGCCGGTTTTTGATGTTCTGCTTTGACGCGACGGCAAACGTCACATTCTTCAATATATCGAGCAATGTCTTGCTTCATCTTAGACCACCAGTACTTCTGACGGATGTCAAGATACATCTTGGTACTTCCCGGATGAATAGAGAGAGGGGTGTCATGCGCTTCTTTCATCACCTTCTCTGTCATAAGCTCGAACCGGGGTACGACAATGCGATCTCTGAAGTATAAGGTTCCATCTTCACCAAGTGAGAAATCTCTGGATTTCTCTAAGGCAAGATCCTTTTTCATCAGATCAACATGAGCATCTTTGGCTTGAGCAGACTTGATTGCTTTCAGAAGAGTTGGTTCCAAAACAAGGTTATTCAGAGAACCCTGTGGAACTAGTTGAAGGTTCAGCTTGCATAGCTCTTCATAAAGGCGGGGTTGAGCTTTGTAGACCTGGTGATTATTGCAATAAGACTTTCGGCTTAGGGCGTTAGCCTTGCCAGGTGTATAAGATATACCGCAGTTGTAGTCAGCAATAGCTTCCATCCATCGCTGCTGGCGGAGGTTCAGATCTGGCTGAGTAAACAGGTACTTCAGACTCTGATGATCAGTGAAGATCTCACAACGATTACCGAGAAGGTATTGTCGCCATAGCTTCAATGCAAAGATAACCGCTGCAAGCTCAAGGTCATGAACCGGGTAGTTTTCTTCGTGAGGACGCACTTGACGGGAGGCATAGGCAATCACCCTGCGCTCTTGCATTAGAACACAGCCTAATCCTTGACGTGAAGCGTCACAATAGATGACAAAGTCCTTGCGAGAATCAGGGGGAGCAAGCACTGGGGCAGAAGTCAGTTTATCCTTGAGTGCCTGGAAACTTTCCTGACATTTGTCTGTCCAATCGAACTTAACGCCTTTGTGAAGCAGATTAGTCAGTGGCTTGGCGATCTTGGAGAAGTTCTCGACAAAGCGGCGACAATAGCTGGCCAGTCCGAGAAAGCTTCTGACTTGCTTGACAGTCTTTGGAGGGGTCCAGTCAAGAATAGCCTGAACGCGCTCTGGGTTGACGGCAATACCATCCTTGGAGATAACATGACCAAGGTAGGTGACTTTGGGTAACCAGAATTCACACTTGGAATACTTGGCATAAAGTTGATGCTCTCGAAGCTTCTCCAGAACAAGACGAAGATGTTCAGCATGTTCTTCTTTATTCTTCGAATATACCAGTATATCATCCAGATAGACTACGACGAACTTGTCGAGGTAATCCATGAATATATAGTTCATCAGACGAGAGAATGTAGCCGGAGCATTGGTTAAACCGAATGACATGACGGTGTACTCGTAAGAACCATAACGAGTCACAAATGCGGTCTTTGGAATATCCTCTTCACGAACACGGATCTGGTGGTAACCCAACCTCAAGTCGAGTTTAGAGAATATCGATGAACCAGCCAGTTGATCATACAGATCATTGATCCGAGGAAGGGGATATTTGTTTTGAATTGTAGCTTGGTTGATAGGACGATAGTCTTGGACCAAACGGTTCGTACCGTCCTTCTTCTTGACGAAGAGAGAAGGTGCTCCCCAAGCAGAGGAACTTGGACGAATGAAACCCTTGTGAAGAGATTTGTCGATTTCCTCCTTAAGCTCAAGGAGTTCATGAGGTGGCATCTTGTAGGGTCGTTTTGCAATAGGAACGGTGCCTGGTTTCAAGTCGATGACGAACTCGACAGCCCGGGCAGGGGGTATTCCTGGAAGTTCTTCTGGAAATACGTCTTG
>NW_025256908.1:0-1827 GCF_018294505.1 Triticum aestivum
ACTCCGGCAAGGAAACACGAATCGGAATCTAGAGGGATCTCGAAAACAAACCTAATATGACAAGAACTCGGATTGGTGGTGGATATATGGTGGTAGATGGCAGCGGTGGTGGTATATGACAGTTGTGGTGGTATATGGATACGGATTCGAAGCGGTGGCGGATAAGCGGTGGTGGTAGATGGCAGGGGTGATGATGATGGTGCGGCGGCGGCGTGACAACTTATGACCAGAACTCGAAACTCTAAAAGACTAGACTCTAAGACCAGCAACTAGACACGACGATGCAACCGCAAATTCAACAAAGCAAAACCCTAAAAAGATTATGCAAAGGCTCAGATTGGTTCGGATATGATGAACTAACCCTAATTTTTTTTGTGGCTTTTTCGTGGACTGTAGGTATAAAGAACAGACTCGATCTAAACTACAAAAAAACTGTAAAATCTCACCGAGCAACCTGGAAATCTGATACCACTTGATAGAGGCTAAGGTGTCCCGTCTTTCGATGAGATGGTGGATTTCGCTTTGGTGGAAGTCGACTTTGACGATCCGACTACGAACGTGCGAGGACGTCGCGCCTTAGCAATCGCTAAACCAACTCCGAGAGGTTATTGACCACGCCAGAGCACGATCAACCTGACCACGAAGGTCTGTTTCCTGCGAGCAAACGAAGAACAAGCAAGAAACTGAGATTGCAATCTGGATATTGCGAATATAAGATGAAAGCTTTATTGATCAAGGTGGGGTTCTGTGACGCCTTTGTCTGGTCGTTGAACACAAACGAAGTACGCGAAGTTGCAGCTATGCCGAACTTTTAATCTAAACAAAACCCAAAGTCTAAACGATGCCCTAAGGGCTGTATATATGGAGGAAGAGGGGGGAATTTCGTGGCCCTTGGTGGAGGGGTCCGAAATCAACCCTATCTCTTGTTTCCCCACACATACGGACTCTAAAAATAGCCTATACTTATGTATTTCGAAATTACATGGGCCTGGCCCAATAATAAGGTGACGCAGCACCTAAAATAGCCTCGGGACGAAATTTATGAAGTGGCATCTTGTATATTTCGTCCTAGGCTTCATGCACCCATTATGGTGGCTTCAAAGTCCTGAAATCATCAGTTGTAACTCCGTTATTGTTCCCCTTGCGCATGCCATCATCTCCATGCTTGTTCTTGCTCCAATGTTCATCCTTCTCCAAGCTAGGCCCTTCATTTGTAAGCAAAACAAATGTATCCAATTTAGGCAGCATCATATTCTCATGAACATTAGAATCATTACCAAGAAACGAAAGTACCTGGTAATTTAGTTGGCGTGCACGAGCTCTAGTAATTGGTCCAGTATGTATAGCAGCAGGGGCTGTGGGTGTAACAATTGTATTGATGTCCTCATCAGCATTCTACTACTAAGATGTGCCCTTTTGAAGTTGTGTATGGTTTCCTACCTCGTGCACCTATTGATTTGTTGCCTCTTCCATCTTCGGAGAAGGTTAATTTTGATGCTAAACAACGTGCTGAATTGATTTTAAAAATGCATGAGTTAACTAAGGAAAACATTGAGCGTATGAATGCTAAATATAAACTTGCTGGAGATAAGGGTAGAAAACATGTTGTGTTTGCACCTGGAGATCTTGTTTGGTTACATTTGCGTAAGGATAGATTTCCTGATTTGCGCAAATCAAAGTTAATGCCACGTGCTGATGGTCCCTTTAAGGTGTTAGAGAAAATAAATGATAATGCATATAAACTTGAGTTGCCTGCAGATTTTGGGGTTAGTCCCACTTTTAACATTGCAGATTTGAAGCCTTATTTGGGTGAGGAAGATGAACTTC
>NW_025256909.1:0-696 GCF_018294505.1 Triticum aestivum
TTCTGACTTCATTTGTTATTTTTCATGCATTTACTATTTATTTTGAGCTATAAGACCCTAAAATTGGAAAGCATTTCAAATGAACTCTGAAAAGGTTGAAAGTTGGCATGGTATCATCATTTCATCCACATAGCATGTGCAAGATAGTTGAGAGGGTTACGGCAAAAACTGGATGCACTTCGTGTACAAAACGGACAATCTCTTTCAAAGTATCAGGATTTCATACGGAAACTCGTCTGTTACAAAGGGATTTCATTTTTTAAAACTTATTTGAACTCCTGACTTTTTGTGTGTTCAAAATGCACCATTCAAAGCCACACCATCATTTTTCAATCCTTTCTGACTTCATTTGTTATTTTTGATGCATTTACTAATTATTTAGAGCTATAAGACCATAAAATTGAAAAGCATTTCAAATGAACTCTGAAAAGGTTGAAAGTTGGCACGGTATCATCATTTCATCCACATAGCATGTGCAAGAAAGTTGAGAGGGTTACGGCAAAAACTGGATGCACTTCGTGTACAAAACGGATGATCTCTTTCAAAGTATCAGGATTTCATACGAAAACTCGTCTCTTACAAATGGATTTCATTTTTTAAAACTTATTTGAACTCCTGACTTTTTGGGTGTTCAAAATTCAACATTCAAAGCCACATCATCATTTTTCAATCCTTTCTGACTTCATTTGTTATTTT
>NW_025256909.1:706-1827 GCF_018294505.1 Triticum aestivum
TGAACTCCTGACTTTTTGTGTGTTCAAAATGCACCATTCAAAGCCACACCATCATTTTTCAATCCTTTCTGACTTCATTTGTTATTTTTCATGCATTTACTAATTATTTTGAGCTATAAGACCATAAAATTGAAAAGCATTTCAAATGAACTCTGAAAAGGTTGAAAGTTGGCACGGTATCATCATTTCATCCACATAGCATGTGCAAGAAAGTTGAGAGGGTTACGGCAAAAACTGGATGCACTTCGTGTACAAAACGGATGATCTCTTTCAAAGTATCAGGATTTCATACGAAAACTCGTCTCTTACAAATGGATTTCATTTTTTAAAACTTATTTGAACTCCTGACTTTTTGTGTGTTCAAAATTCAACATTCAAAGCCACATCATCATTTTTCAATCCTTTCTGACTTCATTTGTTATTTTTCTTGCATTTACTAATTATTTAGAGCTATAAGACCATAAAATTGAAAAGCATTTCAAATGAACTCTGAAAAGGTTGAAAGTTGGCATGGTATCATCATTTCATCCACATAGCATGTGCAAGATAGTTCAGAGGGTTACGGCACAAACTGGATGCACTTTGTGTACAAAACGGACAATCTCTTTCAAACTATCAGGATTTCATACGGAAACTCGTCTCTTACAAAGGGATTTCATTTATTAAAACTTATTTGACCTCCTGACTTCTTGTGTGTTCAAAATGCACCATTCAAAGCCACATCATTATTTTTGAATCCTTCCTGACTTCATTTGTTATTTTTCATGCATTTATTAATTACTTTGAGCTATAAGACCATAAAATTGAAAAGCAATTCAAATGAACTCAGAAAAGGTTGAAAGTTGGCATGGTATCATCATTTCATCCACATAGCATGTGCAAGAAAGTTGAGAGGGTTACGGCAAAAAGTGGATGCACTTCGTGTACAAAACGGACAATCTCTTTCAAAGTATCAGGATTTCATACGGAAACCCATCTGTTACAAAGGGATTTCATTTTTTAAAACTTATTTGAACTCCTGACTTTTTGTGTGTTCAAAATTCAACATTCAAAGCCACATCATCATTTTTCAATCCTTTCTGACTTCATTTGTTATTTTTCATGCATTTACTAATTATTTT
>NW_025256910.1:0-1826 GCF_018294505.1 Triticum aestivum
AACATCAAGTTTCTCAAGGTTCAATGGTCGCACCATTCTGAGGATGAAGCAACTTGGGAAAGGGAGGATCGTCTTCGACTCGAGTACCCCGCCTTCTTCCCGGAGGAACCCAAATCTCGGGACGAGATTCTTTTGAGTGGGGGTGAGTTGTCACACCCTAGCTAGTCATGCATTAGAGTGTTGCATCATGTTTATTCTTTCATCAGAAACTTGAAATGGGGATGACAGAACCCCCAGTCCCCTCTGAAACCAACTAGGGTTTACTAAAATAATTTTCAATGAACCTGAAATGCCCTTCTAAAATGTCCATCATTTTTGTCTTGGTTCAGAACCTCTGCCAAAAGTGGTGCACATTTTCCTAGGCCATCTTAGGGTTTTTGAATTAATTCATAAATATTTGAATTTGGGCATTTAAAATTATATAAAATATTTAAATGCTCAAATACCTCCAAACTAAAATGTTTCATGTTGGAAATAATCCAGCTATGGACCAGGAGTGATTTGGTGATTTTTGAAATTGCCTAGGTATTTTATTTAATTCAACAAAGTTGCAGAAGTATTAGAAAAACAGAAAACAGAAGAAAATGAAAAAAACTTACCTGGCGCCTGCCCCGGCCCACCTGCCGGCCCAGCCCAGCACCGCTCCAGCGAGCTGCTTGCCGGCCAGGCAGGCAGGCAGGTGCCCGACGGCGACCGCGGCATGCGCCACGCACCTGCTCGCCGCCTCGCCGCTTCCCTCGCCAGGTGACGTCGAGGATCGGCCTCCCTCTCTCCCCCGAACCCCCCAGACACCCCCTCTCCTCTCCAGCTCCTCCCCCTCGCACGCCCCAGCCATGGCCGACGCCATCGCCGCCACCCCCTCGCCGTAGCCACGCCCTCCGACCACCCCACGCCGTCTCACCGTGTCCAGGAGCTCCGCCGCTGTCCACTTCATCGAGCAGCCGAGCCCCGAGCGCTCGCAACGCCCGAGACCACCGCACCGACCTCGCCCGAGCTCACCGTCGCCGGAGATCCCCTTCAACGCCGTCGTCGCTCCGGTCCATCTCCGGCCGCACCAAGAACTCCGTCACACTCACTGTGAGCTTAGCCATCTTCCCCTCCCTTCCGTTCTTGCTCCCGAGCCGTGTAGCAACCTCCCGGAGCTCAACCGCACCCACCGCCGTGGAGCTCGTCGCCGACGTGCTCCCGGTCATCCTCCGGCCACAAGATGGTGTCCATCTTTCTCACCAAGTTCCGCAGCACCTAGCTAGCTACTCCACGAGCCTCACCGAACCCTCTAGCGCCAAGTTCACCTCCGACCGAACCCCGGTGGCCGCCAAAGTCGTCGCCGGCGCCAACTCCGGCCATCTCGACCTCAACGGACTCCGCCAAGAGCTGCGGTTTGTCCTCAGCTTCCCTCCGGTGGTCTCCGCGGCCCATTTGGTGGCCGAAATGGCCAAAACCACTTCCGCCGCCGCGTCGGGCTCGCCGGCGGCTAAACGCCGGTGCAGCCGACCCGGGTTTGACCACGGGTGGGCCCTGGTTGACTCCCCTGAGTCAATGACAGGTGGGGCCCAGCCCTGTTAATTAAACAGGATTAGTTTTAATTAAGTTTTAATTAAAATAATCACCCTGACATGCGGGACCCACTGTCAGGTTTGACCTGGACCAGTTCCGTTGACCTGCTGACGTCACACTGACGTCAGGCTGACGCAGTAATTGATTTTCTGGATTTAATTTAAATCAGGAAATTCCAGAATATTATTTAAACTTCAAAAATTCATAACTTTTATTCTGTAACTCCAAATTGGACAAATTATATATGAAAAATGATCAGAAAAATCCAA
>NW_025256911.1:0-1826 GCF_018294505.1 Triticum aestivum
CGGGTCAGACCCACAGCAAGATCCCCTCCGTGTAGACCCGACGCGTCCGTTTCCCCCCTCCAGGTGCCGGCGGCGGCGCCGTCCGTGAGGGGGGCACACACCGGACACGCGTGCCGGGCGTTTGCAACCGCCACAACACTTCCAGACTTGTGAGAGGCCGCCTACGCAAGATTTGGCGGCATGCTAGCCCCCGGAGGCCGCCGGCCATAGCCATAGACGCGCGAAGGGCAATCCGCGTAGAGGGAATTTTTCGGATACTTCTCCATCACCAAAAATTATGAAAAAAGACCATCGTTCCTATAGCACATGTGCCCACGTCGTGCAAAAAAACTCATGATTTTATCGCGCACCGAGTATTTAGTAATATTGAAGCGCATCGTTACCGCAGAACGTCTACTACCGTGTCATCGCCGTCCGTGAGGGGGGGCCACGCCCCAGAGACGCGTCCCGCCTCTTCGGACATGCCACCACACCACCCCGCATGTATTAGGGCCCGGTGCGACGCTCCGGTGGCATTGCTACCCCCTAGTGCCCCCGTCCAGCCTAACCTTGTAGCGTCTGACCACGGGATCGAGCCCTTTGACTTTGCACGGATGGGCTTTGACCAGTGGACCTCCCCACCCGGTTGTCTTAGGTCAGCCCATAGGAACACTTTGGAGCAACATCCGGGCCAGACCCACAGCAAGATCCCCTCCGTGTAGACCCGACGCATCCGTTTACCCCCTCCAGGTGCCGGCCGCGGCGCCGTCTGTGAGGGGGGGCACACCCCGGACACGCGTGCCGGGCGTATGCAACCGCCACAACACTTATAGACTTGTGAGAGGCCGCCTACGCAAGATTTGGCGGCATGCTAGCCCCCGGAGGCCGCCGGCCACAGCCGTAGACGCGCGAAGGGTAATCCGCGTAGACGGAATTTTTTGGATACTTCTCCATCACCAAAAATTATGAAAAAATACCATCGTTCCTATAGCACATGTGCCCACGTCATGCAAAAAAACTCTTGATTTTATCGCGCACCGATTATTTAGTAATATTGAAGCCGCATCGTTACGGCAGAACGTCTACTACTGTGTCATCGCCGTCCGTGAGGGGGGCCACGCCCCGGAGACGCGTCCCGCCTCTTCGGACATGCCACCACACCATCCCGCATGTATGAGGGCCCGGTGCGATGCTCCGGTGGAATTGCTACCCCCCAGTGCCCCCGTCCCGCCTAACCATGTAGCATTTGACCACGGGATCTAGCCCTTTGACTTTGCACGGAAGGGCTTTGACCAGTGGACCTCCCCACCCGGTTGTGTTAGGTCAGCCCATAGGAACACTTTGGAGCAACATCCGGGCCAGACCCACAGCAAGATCCACTCCGTGTAGACCCGACGAGTCCGTTTCCCCCCTCCAGGTGCCGGCGGCGGCGCCGTCCGTGAGGGGGGGGGGGCACACCCCGGACACGCGTGTCGGGCGTTTGCAACCGCTACAACACTTCCAGACTTGTGAGAGGCTGCCTACGCAAGATCTGGCGGCATGCTAGCCCCCGGAGGCCACCGGCCACAGCCGTAGACGCGCGAAGGTCAATCCGCGTAGAGGGAATTTTTCGGATACGTCTCCATCACCAAAAATTATGAAAAAATACCATTGTTCCTATAGCACATGTGCCCACGTCGTGCAAAAAACCTCATGATTTTATCGCGCACCGATTATTTAGTAATATTGAAGCCGCATCGTTACCGCAGAACGTCTACTACCGTGTCATCGCCGTCCGTGAGGGGGGGGCCACGCCCCGGAGACGCGTCCCGCCTCTTCGGACATGCCACCATACCACCCCGCATGTA
>NW_025256912.1:0-1826 GCF_018294505.1 Triticum aestivum
CATGACAACAAATATGCTATCCCTCCCCTTCTTTGTTCGAGGTAAACCTAAAACAAAGTCCATAGATATATCCTCCCAAGGAACACTAGGTACAGGCAAAGGCATATATAAACCATGAGGATTGAGTCGTGACTTAGCTTTTTGACATGTAGTGCAGCGAGCAATAAAACGCTCAACATCCCGTCTCATCTTTGGCCAAAAGAAATGTGTAGCAAGTACGTCCTCCGTCTTCTTCACGCCAAAGTGTCCCATTAATCCTCCTCCATGCGCCTCCTGCAACAACAAAAGACGAACGGAGCTAGCTGGAATGCATAGCTTGTTAGCACGAAACACAAATCCATCGTTAACGACGAACTTGTTCCACATTCTTCCTTCTTTACAATTCTGCATTACATCTTTAAAATCAGCATCATGCACATATTGATCTTTGATGGTCTCTAAACCAAATATTTTGAAGTCAAGTTGTGAAAGCATAGTATAGCGACAAGACAATGCATCAACAATACCATTTTCTTTTCCCTTCTTGTGTTTAATGACATAAGGAAAAGTCTCAATGAATTCAACCCATTTAGCATGTCTACGATTCAGTTTAGCTTGACTTTTAATATGTTTCAAAGATTCATGATCAGAATGTATAACAAACTCTTTGGGCCATAAATAATGTTGCCATGTTTCTAAAGTCCGAACAAGAGCATATAATTCTTTATCATAAGTAGAATAATTCAGACTAGGCCCACTCAATTTTTCAGAAAAAGTATGCAACAGGTTTGCCATCTTGTAATAACACACCGCCTAATCCAATTCCACTAGCATCACATTCAAGCTCAAAAGTCTTATTAAAATCAGGAAGTTGGAGTAAAGGAGCATGTGTCAACTTATCTTTCAATACTGAGAAGGCTTCTTCCTGTGCGGTACCCCAAAGAAAAGGCACATCTTTCTTTGTAAGCTCATTGAGAGGTGCAGCAATGGTGCTGAAATCTCTCACAAAACGCCTATAGAATCCAGCGAGGCCAAGAAAACTCCTCACTTGTGTCACTGTTTTGGGCTGCGGCCAACTCTCAATAGCTGCAATCTTGGCTTTATCAACTTCAATTCCCTATGGAGTAACAACACGCCAAGAAAAGATACTCGGTCGGTGCAAAAGGTGCACTTCCCAAGGTTACCAAACAAACGTGCATCACGTAGTGCAATAAAAACAGCACGTAAATGTTCCAAATGTTCTTCCAAAGATCTGCTATAAATCAATATGTCATCAAAGTAAACTACCACAAATCGTCCAATGAAAGCACGTAAAACTTCGTTCATTAATCTCATTAAAGTACTAGGTGCATTAGTTAACCCAAAAGGCATGACTAACCACTCATATAATCCAAACTTAGTTTTAAATGCTGTTTTCCATTCATCTCCCAATTTCATACGAATTTGATGGTATCCACTACGCAAATCAACTTTGGAGAATATTGTAGAGCCACTCAATTCATCAAGCATATCATCGAGCCTAGGAATAGGATGACGATAAC
Organism: Triticum aestivum; assembly: GCF_018294505.1. Taxonomy (NCBI): domain Eukaryota; kingdom Viridiplantae; phylum Streptophyta; class Magnoliopsida; order Poales; family Poaceae; genus Triticum; species Triticum aestivum. The sequence continues at coordinate 1,521 of NW_025256912.1, forward strand.
GAATAGTAATATTATTAATGCCTCTACAATCAACACACATACGTGATGTACCATCCTTTTTCGGCACTAGAATAATAGGAACAGCACAAGGACTAAGGGATTCGCGTATATAACCTTTGTCGAGAAGCTCTTGTACTTGACGCATAATCTCCTTCGTCTCCTCTGGATTGGTACGGTATGGTGCACGGTTTGGCAGTGAAGCACCGGGAATTAAGTCAATCTGATGCTCAATCCCTCGAATAGGCGGTAATCCCGATGGCACGTCTTGTGGAAAGACGTCAGCGAACTCCTGCAAAATGTTAGTGA
>NW_025256913.1:0-1826 GCF_018294505.1 Triticum aestivum
GGATTCTGATATTCACTGTAATTGCGTATAATATCTGAGAACCATGAAAACATAAATAGTTGTGAGATTATCTTTGTAATGCAGATGATATTCTAATATAGGGGCGCCCCTATAAACACTTGTGTGCTATCACTGGATTCTGATGAGAGAGCTCATGTGTGCTGTAATATGGTGCGTGCATTTATATAATCTGGCACAAGTACACAAAAAATAGGCTCCAGAAGTAAGGATAGCTGGCAGATGATAGGTTCATAATATACTATATAGAGAGTTTATTGCCAAACCATGATAACAAGAGCACACAACAACTAGGCAGATCATAGTGTACATAACAGGGGTACACCATAACCACGATATATAAATCGGGAAAGTGGAACTGGCTTGAAAATACGGTGTTGTATTGCCGCTAGTAATTGAAAGCCTATCGATCACGTACAGGCCAGCTCTATCAGCTGTTGACTGCAGATGTCCCTGCGCCCCTTCCTGACAAGGAACATAATGTACGTACTAAATACAGAATAAACAAAGAGGAACATGTTAAAGAACAGAAGAGCAAGCATATTCTTGAGGTTCCTCTTCATTGCATACAATGTTGGTTGCCCACTCATGATGAATCACAGCGCCCAAAGAAATGCAATTCCATGCTGTCTCTCTATATGTGGCAATTTTGAACAAGAGTCATTAGGATCATATTCTGAACAAGAATCAACAGGTGGGGAGCGTATGAGTTCCATTGCATCCAGAATGGCACTCAATGCCTTGGTGCCAATTTTGTAAGTCATTGCAGTGTTTAGCTTCAAGAGTGGACTGCTGCTAGTGCGACACAAAGCAGCTACACAGATCATAGTGTAGATATAACGGGGAAAACCGTAAGCATCAGAGTAAAATCAGCAAAGTGGAACTTGCTGGAATATATGTGCTAGTATTGCCGGTACGGCTAGAAAGGCTTCGGATACCAGCTCTCTTCAAGTGAAGGTGCGGTACTGTTAATATCAGTGTTACTCTCAAAGGCGACACAGCTCCCCGCATTTCCTTGCTATTCTTATAGGATTCAAGTGGGCAGGTGACTACAAATCCTATTCCTATGTTTACAAGATCCTACGAATCAAAGAGGCTCAAAGTGTCCATCACAACCGACCGTATAGACCTCTACACTGAAAAAGTCCCTGCTCATCTTCAGCACAAGGAACATACTGTACCACTATCATACTCCCTCCGTTCCAAAATATAAGTCTTGGTAGAGATTTCTACTATGGATCACATATAGATGTATCCAGATACATTTTAGAGTGTAGATAAACTCATTTTGCTCCATATGTAGTCCATGGTGGAATCTATACAAAGAATTGTATTTAGGAACGGAGAGAGTACATATTAAAGAAGAACGGAAGAGGAACATGGTAAAGAAGAGCAAGCAGATTTTGGATAATAAAATGTTGGTTGCGCAGTTCCCACACATGATGAACCAGAGCGCATTAAGAATGCAACTACCAGCTGTCTCTCGACCATTTCAGGCGGTTGGATGAAGATCCTATGTCTCCTAACCCATCTTCTTCCTTGTTTCTGATTCTTCCCATACAGAACACCACACGGGCTGCCGACCGGACCACCGGCCCCCGCCGCCTGTGTTCCTCCGCCACCCCCACCCCCACCCCCGCCCCAACCCCCACCCGCGTCGAGTTTTCTTCATTCGGCGAGGCCCCACAACCACCCGAGCCCCTTCGTTCGCACCGGCGAACTCCGGCGAGCTCTGAAAAATCGACTGACCCAATTTTGAATTTAGTCTACTGTGATTTAACTAGTGTGGAATATAAAAGGGGAAAACC
>NW_025256914.1:0-1826 GCF_018294505.1 Triticum aestivum
GGGTGGAGGACCTATTGTTGTAGTATCCTTTTTAGCAAGTTTAGCCATTCTTCCATGAGGAAATTGTAAGACTTATTCTATAAGTTGCTCCTGACGGATCCTTTGTGTATCCAAAGTCCGACCTTTGCTTGAAGACCATGTCAATGCTATCTCGAAGTATGTCTGTGGTACTCCGATCTTCAATAAGAACATTTGAAGCACGATGCTAAATTTTATTTATCATTTATCCTAACATCGTTGTATGGGTAATGTCATGATATTTCTCTCCCCTTTCCTGAAGGGTTTTCTACGTTATATCCTATCATGGATATCATGCTCTGCTTGTCCTTGGGAAGGATTTACCCCTGAAAGATGTGTTTAAACACATTTTCCTTTCCATTGTTCTGTTTAAACATAATAATCACTTTTCCTTTCCCTTGGTTTGTTTAAACCTTCTTGTGATTTATATAATATAAGCAGTAATATCCCTGCTCATGTAAACACCTCGGTGTACCATCTTGTCTGGTGTAACCCTGTTACTATTGTTGATGACATTCCGGTAGCCACCGATGGACGAGAACTTTGCCTATTGGTTCGCCTCGTTCAACGAGCAGGAAATGGTTCTCTTCGTCCCTCGCCCTTGGTATCGATGTTGTTGCCGACATATCTGACAGGCTACCCTTTTACACGCCTTACTATCATGACCGTGCAAAATGTCGGCCCCCTTCCTACTTTCAACCACATGATGGGCCCATAACCCACAGTTCCACAGGATCGAAACCTGACTCTCCTGCACCCCCTCTTCCCAAGGTTGTTCCTCGCGTGCGGCCTCGTATGTAATTCACGGGCCACCGTCCCAAGTGATCTATTTTGGTAGCAGACGCAATACTCAATCTCATTGCTCTGGACCCCTTTCGCATGTTGTTTCAGACATCGAACAATGGCCTATCCGTTTGAAACTTCTCATGGTACCTTCTTACTTTACTCTCGATATTTTCTTAAGTTCAATTCGAGAGTTACTTCCTACCCCATTCCCTGAGTTATGTACCAGATAGTCAACCTGGTAAGGCCCGCCCTTCCCGAGTCTTCCCCCATAACCTTTTCGTAAGTATGATGAAGATCCCGAAGACAGGATGACGACTTCATCATTTTGACCTGAAGCAGAAGTATGAAGGCATCAATATATTGGATTGACCTCTTCGAGAAGAGCAACCAACACCGAGAAGATCCGTTAGAATTTCGTAACCAATCTCTCCACCTTATTCCCCTCCTAAATCTCGGGACGAGATTTCTTGTAGTGGAGGAGAATTGTGACGCCCGGGTAGTTACGCTACAGTAACCCTCCGCCAATGATGCCACGTCACCACGATTAATGTTGATAGTCTTGCGATTGTTCAAATCCCGTTCAAAATTCAAAATTGAAATAAAGTCAAACAATAAAAGTTTTTCAAAATTTAAAACAAAAATGTTCGGGAGATGCCATATTTTACATAAGTCAATAGGGTGTAATAGACACAATTTTATAAAATGCCTAAGTATTTTAAAATAAGTAAAAACAGAAAAGGAAAAGAAATAAAAGAAAGGAAAATAAAAAATAAAGGAAAAAGAAAAACTAAAACAAAAAAAGAAGAAGAAGGGAGAAACCCCCCGCCCTTTGGGCTTCGGCCCACCAGGCCGCAAACCACCCCGCCGCCAGGCCGGCCCACCCCGCCGCCTTAACCACCCCCACTCCCCCCCCACTGGCCACCGACACCCCCACTCCTCTCCCGCAAATATCTCCTCCCCCTCCTCTCTCCCGATCTGGATCGAGAACGAGAGGAGGCCACCGACGCGCCTCGCCGTCCCCA
>NW_025256915.1:0-1826 GCF_018294505.1 Triticum aestivum
GGGGGGGGCTTGCCTGGTTGCTCTGGCAAGAAGGAGGGGTCGTCAACTCCGTAGTCGAACTGGGCAGCAGCAGTGTCGGTCTCGTAGTCTACCGGAGAGAAGAGGGGGAAGAAACAGTAAATACAATGCAAACATAAACATGACGATGCGTGACATGACAATGAGCAGTGCTAGGTGTGTCCTAACACGACAGTAGGTGGTACCGGTGAAGGGGGGGAACAGCCGGGAAAGTATTCCCGATGTTTTGCGTTTTCGGACAGACGGACCGGAGGGGGAAAGTTGCGAGTTCGATATGTTAGGGAGGTGTGGTGGACGAACGGACTGCGTATCCGGATTCGTCTCGTCGTTCTGAGCAACTTTCATGTAGAAAACATTTTCATCCGAGTTACGGTTTAAAAGATATGAATTTTCAAAGATTATTTGAATTTCTGGAATTATTTAATTAACAGAAAAGGGATATGACGTCAGCATGACTAATGAGTGACGTCAGCAGTCAACAGTCCAGTTGACTGGTGAAAACTGACACGGGGGACCCACCTGTCATAGACAGTGGGTTAAACAGAGTTCAAACTAATCTAAATTTAGTTAGTAAAACTACTGGGCCCACCTGTCAGTGACTGATCAGGTTTTAACTAATTAAGTTTATTTTTAAAAGACGTTTAACTAACCTAATTAGGTGGTGGGGCCTATATGTCAGTGGCTGGGGAATAGTACCCCGCGTTGACCACGGTCAACGCAGTCAAACAGAGGCGCGGGGGCCCACTGTCAGCGGCACTGGGCGGGCCCCACGCCACGCTAGGTCAGGGCCGGCGCCGGAGGAGCTCCGGCGACCAAATCAACGGCGGAGGCGCTCGGGACCTCACCGGAATCGTGCTAGGGGCGGCCGTTTCGCGTGCGGTTGGCACCGTGAGAACACGCGTACGGCGCCATGTCGGATGGTGGTGGTGGCTCGCCCGGGGACGGCCGGAATACCCATCGGCGGCGAGCATGGGCGGCGACGGCATTCGGGGCCACGTCGGGAATGGGCTAGGGGGCACAAGAGGGCGAGAGGAAGGGCTCGCCGGGCTCCTGGGAACACCAGGAGCACGGCGGAGGGCTCGGACGGGGGCCATGGCAGCCGTGGCCACGGCGGTGACGCAGCAGGGCGGCGGGAGGGTGAGCGTGGCGGGGGAGCGAGCTATGGGATGCGGTGAGCTAGTGAGGGGAGGAGGAGGAGGTGGAGCTCACTCTGAGAGCGTAGGGTCTCGGCAGCGGGCGCGGGGAGAACCGGTGGAGCAGGTCGACGGCGAGGTCGCGCGGTGGCCGTAGATGGGGAAGAGGAAAAATGCGACGGCGGTGGCGCTCCCGGTCCCGATCCAGTGTCGAGGAAGAAGAGGCGAACCACGACGGAGCTCCCGGACTTGTCGGAGTGGCGAACGATGGTCGGTGGCTGCGGGAACGACGGCGGCACGTCGGCGATGGCGCTCGGGTGAGGCGGGTGAGCGAGACAGAGGGGGGGAGCGTGTGGATCTGGGAGGCGCAGAGGCGGGCGAGAGGGGGGGCAAGTGGGAGAGATGGGTGGAGGCCAAGGCGACGGGGCGGCCTTATCCCCTCCCGGCGTCGGCGCCGGCGAGGTGGTCGGGCGGGGACGGGCCCCTGTTGCTTCCCCAGTCGGGGGAACAGGGGGGGAGGCGACCCAGGGAGGGGCTGTGGGCTGGTAGTTGGCCAGCTGGGCCAGGTGGCCTGTGAGCTGGGCCGCCTGGTCCAGTGAGGGGGGGGGTTCCTTTTCTTTTCTTTTCTTTATTATTTTTTTTGTTTGCAAAAATGTTTAGCACCTAAATGGTATT
>NW_025256916.1:0-1826 GCF_018294505.1 Triticum aestivum
GCTCCCTTGGCCTTGGAGGTATCCGCGTCGGCGTGTCGTGCTGTCGCGGCGGCCTTGAGGGCAAGCTTGAGCGCCGCCAGGGCCTCCTTGGCGTCCCCCTTGATGGTGAAGACACCTTCGCTCCCCGGCATCTTCATGAGGTTGTAAGCGGGATGGGTTGCTGCCATGAAATGGGCCAGAGCTGGGTACCCGAGGATGGCGTTGTATGGGAGGCCAATGCTTCCGATGTCGAAGTTGATGAGCTCGGTGCGGTAGTTGTCATCCGAGCCGAAGGTCACGGGGAGGCGGATCTACCCCAGGGAGCAGGCGGAGCCTCCGCCAACACCTGAGAAGGGCTTCCTGGGGCGGAGCCGCTCGAACGGTACATGAAGGAGGCTGAAGGCTTCGACGGAGAGCACATTGAGGCTGGCGCCACCGTCGACGAGCGTCTTGGTGATGGATACGTGGAAAATGGTGGGCGCGCACAGCATCAGGAGCGCACCCGAGCCAACAGTGGAGGCAGGATGATCCTCTGAGTCGAAGGTGAGGTCGGCCTCAGGCGCGGCCCAGCCAGGCGGAGCCCCCGGGCGCTTGGAAGTGGCGCCGATCTGGCGTAAGTACGGCTTGACATGTCGATATGAGGGTGGTGCTTGCGTACCGCCGAGGAGAGCTGCGACGATGGGGGCCGCCGGTTCCCCAAAGCGAGTGATGAAGAGGATGCGCAGCTCCTCCCAGGTGGTGAGAGAAGACTTCGGCAAGTGGAGGAGCTAGGCGCGCGGCGCGCCTACAAGGGCCATTGGGAACCAGTTGGCCATGATCTTGCCGTCGCCCCCGGCTTCCAGAACGGCCTCCTCGTACGCCTGCAGGAAAGCCGACGGGTCCGCCGCGTCATCGTAGCGCGGCGACATCTCCGGCTTGAACTTGGGTGGCCACTGCGCCTGCCGCAAGGCGGGGGAAAGGGCTCGGAGCCCCCGAGCGCTACCGTGGGCACCGGTAGATCCAGGTGGAGGGGCGCCCACCATGGGTGAGCGGGCGTGTTGATGGTGGAGCACGAATCGACGGAAGAAAGACTCCGACGCACCCCTATCTCACGCGCCAAATGTTGGATCACGGGTTCCGGCAAAACCCTTGAGGTTCGAACACTTGGGTGCGCATGAAGATTTCCCTCCTACCGATCCACGTCCTAACTCAGCTAAGATCTTACGAACTAACTCGACGAACTCGCAACACAAAGGACACAAGATTTATACTGGTTCGGGCCACCATTGTGGTGTAATACCCTACTCCAGTGTGGTAGTGGTGGATTTCCTCTTGGGTTGAGGATGAACAGTACAAAGGGAAGAACAAACTCCTGAGGTTGAGGTGTTCTTCTGCTTGGTGAACTTGTGCTTGTGTGGATTCGATTCACCCTTGATCTCTCTCTAGCTATGGTGGTGGGTAGTCCTATTTATAGAGGCCCTGGTCCTCTCCCCAAATATTGTGCGGGAAGGGAGCCAACAACGGCCAATTTGAAAGGGGACAGCTAGTATAGCTTATCCTGACAAAAGCAGTCTTCGCCTGCCAAAGGCTCTGGTGGTGATGCCGTCTTGGGCTCCACGGTGACCTCCATCTTGTCGTCCTTCTGGTCTTGGTGTTTTTGCACCGATATGGAAACCTTTGCTTGACGCCTCGGTACTCCGCGCCTACGCTTGCCCCCTTAGCACCAAAGAGGAAACAAGGACGTTGCGCGTGCTGGCGCCTGCTTGGCCTTGGTCGTCAGGGCTCACATCACTAGAACCTCGCGAGGTTTGCCTGGCCTTGATCTCTCCGCCCCTTGCGAGCCAGCCTGGTGAGGCGACTCCTGAGGA
>NW_025256917.1:0-1826 GCF_018294505.1 Triticum aestivum
TTTTCACTCGGAAGTGAATTATATTTGACATCTAGTCGATTGGTTCTTCGTAGAACTCCTATGATCTTGTGGCTCGCTACTCTGAGCTGGAAAACAAGCACACTCAGCTCGAGCTGAACTTGAAGCTGGTTCAGGAGAAACTGACGAAGGCAAAGGAGGAGACCGAAGGTATGTTTGGTGAGACCTTGACGACTGCTTTTCCCTTTGTTTGTTTCAAAATCTGATCTTGCTGTAACTTGTAGGTAAGGTAAGGGAGGACCAACAGAAGAAAGACCTTGAACTAGCTGAGAAGATCAAGCTTGCTGACGAGAAGTTAGCTTCAGTCACCAAGCTTGAACAAGACAATACCAATCTGAAAGCTGCTCTTGGGGATCGCCAACAAGGAGGTCAGTCGACTGAAAACTGATAAAGCTGCCCTGACCGACCAAGTCAGTAAGTTGACTGGGAAGAAAATGATCTGGAGGCCTTCCTGAGTGGTCTTGCCAAGAAGCTGTTTCTTATGCTTGAAGGTAAACCTCTATGCTCGGCAATTATTTCCAATCGTGGTTTTTCCATTCGACCATCACCTTGACTCGGTGATCGTCTGATGGGGTTATGTACCTAGGGTAGGGTCATGGACCTGATCTAAGTGCCTTACCCAGGACGCCGTTAGAAGAGGTCACCTTCCAGTCGACCAACAAGGACCCACTCGACTGACTTGAAGGACTCGACCACGAAGACTCACTCGACCACCAGGAGGTCAAGAGACACTCTGCACTGCAACGACCTGTAATTAAGTAGGCTTTATGATAGTAAAGACACTTTATGTGGGGTGTTACCAGTAACGCCCCAGACTTAACTCACCTTAAACCCTCTCCTACGTGGGCTGGCTGGGGTCCTGGCGCACTCTATATAAGCCACCCCCCTCCACAGGTAGAAGGGTTCGGCACCTTGTAACTCATATACTCATAATCCACTCGACCGCCTCCGGGCTCCGAGACGTAGGGCTATTACTTCTTCCGAGAAGGGCCTGAACTCGTACATCCCTTGTGTTACAACCTCTCCATAGCTAGGACCTTGCCTCTCCATACCTACGCCCACTCTACTGTCAGGCTTAGAACCACGACAGTTGGCACCCACCGTGGGGCAGGTGTTTTAGCGATTTTTGTGGAGAAGTTGCGATTCTACCGAGTACTTTCATCATGGTGTCTGCTGGAGTTTTGGTCGAGGGTCGAGAGATCCGTCTCAGCGCTCTCACCTTCATCGCTGACGACTCCGCATGGCTCCAGGAGGCTCCACTCGACGTTGATGCGCTCCCCGTCCGCGGTGCGACGCATTTTCGCGCATGTGTCCGCGGCGTTCTGCTGCGGCAACCGTCGACCCCGTATCGGTCGACTCCTCCATCGTCCACCCTCCCGGTCTCCCGCCAGCGCAAGCGCTCGGGCCGGTCGAGGCTTCAGCGATGGGTGAGGCACGCGGTGGCTCGCCAATCGGCCACCACCCAAGTTGCGGCAATCGAGCCCAATGAATCTCTCTACGGCTTGTTCGATCTGTCGACTGGCTCCGTAGAGACTGCATCCGAGTGCGGTAGCAGTGATCCAGCGGCGGAAATCTTGATGGTCGACGGGCCCCGCAGTCCCCCTGGCTTCGCCCGTGATGGTGGAGCAGGTGACGGAGGCGACCCCGCACGAGGCCACGAAGAGTACCAGCCCGAGCCACTCGACTCTCTGCAAAGAGAGGAACTTCACCGCAGGAACGTGGATGCCCTGCGTACTCCCATCGCAGGAGAAACCCCCGAGGCTCGTGCCTTGGAGGAGGCACGTCTGGCCAATTTGGCCGAATGCACT
>NW_025256918.1:0-1826 GCF_018294505.1 Triticum aestivum
TTGATATTATGACGCCGGGTGGTACGTTCGGCTTGATCGAGGATACGAATGGGGTACTCTCGATATGTAAGATCATCTTGAAGATCAAGCGTTTCGTGGTCCACTTCACGGATAGGATCCGAGAAGCAACGCCTGAGTTGAGAAACGTGGAAGACATCGTGAACTCTGGAGAGGTGCGGAGGTAGTTCCAACTGGTAGGCAACTTCTCCTCGTTTGGCAAGGATGCGAAAAGGTCCAATGTAACGAGGAGCCAATTTGCCTTTGATACCGAAACGATGGGTTCCCTTCAGAGGGGTGACCCGAAGATAAGCCTTCTCGTCAACCTCGAAAGTCATAGCCTTATGTTTTCGGTCATATTGACTCTTTTGACGAGATTGGGCTGTTTTCAACTTTTCACGAACGATACGAACTTGCTCTTCTGCTTCCTGAATCATATCCGGGCCAAAGAATTGTCTTTCCCCGGTCTCTGACCAGTTAAGGGGTGTTCGACACCGTCGTCCATAGAGAACTTCAAAAGGGGCTTTACCCAAGCTAGATTGATAGCTGTTGTTGTAAGCGAATTCGGCAAATGGAAGGCACTTCTCCCAGTCCATTCCGAACGAGATAACGGAGGCTCGAAGCATGTCTTCTAGAATTTGGTTGACGCGTTCCACTTGACCACTCGACTGAGGGTGGAAGGCGGTGCTAAAGGAGAGACGGGTTCCCATAGCATTTTGGAAACTTTCCCAAAATCGAGAGGTGAAAAGACTTCCTCGATCCGAGTTAATTTCCAAAGGAACACCATGGAGGGACACTATTCGGGAGATGTATAAGTCTGCCAGCTGACTAGCGGTTATACTCTCTCGAACAGGTAGGAAATGGGCTACTTTGGAAAGACGATCGACCACGACGAAGATAGCATTATTCCCTCTCTTAGTCCTGGGAAAACCGGTAATGAAATCCATACCAATTTTATCCCATTTCCATTCAGGAATAGTTAAGGGTTGAAGGGTGCCAGCAGGCCGTTGATGCTCTGCTTTTACACGACGACAGACGTCGCAATTTGCAATATACTGAGCAATTTCTCTCTTCATCCTAGTCCACCAGAACCTCTGGCGTAGGTCTTGATACATTTTAGTACTACCGGGATGAATGGTGAGAGGAGATTCATGAGCTTCCTTAAGGATCAATCGCCTCAGGTTTCGCACTTTGGGAACCACTAGTCGATTCCCGAAGTATACGACCCCTTGATCATTAATGGAGAAGCAATTCGCAATTCCTTTCTGGATGTTTCTCTTGATGCGGGAGATTCCCGGATCTACCTTCTGTGCTTTGATAATTTGATCCGTAAGGGTAGGTTTTGCCACCAAGGTGGAGATAAAACCTTGAGGAACAATGTGAAGGTTAAGCTTCCGAAATTCCTCATGGAGAAGCGGTTGACTTTGTTGTAACATCAGATTGTTACAATAAGATTTACGACTTAGCGCATCAGCCATGACGTTGGCTTTCCCTGGGGTGTAGGTTATTCCTAAGTCGAAGTCGGTGATCAATTCAACCCAACGTCTCTGCCTGAGATTCAAATCCGGTTGGGTGAAAATATACTTCAGACTTTGGTGATCAGTGAATATTTCGCAACGATTACCGAGGAGGTAATGTCGCCAGGTCTTAAGTGCATAGACTACGGCTGCAAGCTCTAGATCATGAGTAGGATAATTCTCCTCATGTGGGTGCAATTGCCGTGAAGCGTAGGCAATTACGTGTCGATCTTGCATGAGAATGCAACCTAGTCCTTGTCGCGAGGCGTCGCAGTAGATAACAAAGTCCTTGGAGAAGTCTGGCGGTACCAG
>NW_025256919.1:0-1826 GCF_018294505.1 Triticum aestivum
TGAAGAAACCCAGGGTTGAACCCAAACCCGAGACTAAGTGCTTCTGTAATGAGGGAACGGACACTGAAGCAGAACTACCCTAGATACTTGGTAGATAAGAAGGCAGGCAAGGTTGACAGAAGTATATTGGATATACATTGAATCAAATGTGTACTTTACTGGTACTCCTAGTAGCACCAGGGTATTAAGATACCGGTTCGATTGCTAAGTGTTAGTAACTCGAAGTAAAAGGCTACGGAATAAACGGAGACTAGCTAAAGGCGAGGTGACGATATGTGTTGGAAGTATTTCCAAGGTTGATATGATCAAACATCGCACGCTCCGTCTACCATCGAGATTGGTGTTAAACCTAAATAAATTGTTATTTGGTGTTTGCGTTGAGCATACACATGATTGGATTATGTCTATCGCAATACGGTTATTCATTTAAGGAGAATAATGGTTACTCCATTTATTTGAATAATACCTCAATGGTCTTGCACCTAAAAGAATGGTTTATTGAATCTCGATCGTAGTGATACACATTTTCATGCCAAAAGATGTAAGATAGTAATGATAGTACCACTTACTTGTGGCAATGCCATGTCTGTCATATTGGTATAAAACGCATGAAGAAGCTCCATGTTGATGGATCTTTGGACTCACTCGTTTTTGAAAAGTTTGATACATGCGAACCATGTCTATTGGTGTGTATGCATAAAGAAACTCCATGCAGATGGATCGTTTGGACACACTTGATTTTGAATCACTTGAGATATGCAAATCATACCACATGGGCAAGATGACTGAAAAGCCCCGTTTTCAGTAAGATGGAACGAGATAGCAACTTGTTGGAAGTAACACATTTTGATGTGTGCAGTCCAATGAGTGTTGAGGCATGCAGTGAATATCGTTATGTTCTTACTTCACAGATGATTTGAGTAGATATTGAGTATATTTACTTGATGAAACACAAGTCTGAATTATTGAAAGGTTCAAGTAATTTTAGAGTGAAGTTGAAGATCTTCGTGACAAGAGGATAAAATGTCTACAATATGATCATAGAGATGAATATCTGAGTTGCGAGTTTGGTACACAATTGAGACATTGTGGAAATTATTTCACAACTAACACCGCCTGGAACACCATAGTGTGATGGTGTGTCCGAACATCATAGATGCACCCTATTGGATATGGGGCATACCATGATTTCTCTTATCGAATTACCACTATCGTTCATGGGTTAGGCATTAGAGACAACCACATTCACTTTAATAGGGCACCACATAATTCCGTTGAGATGACACCGTGTGAACTATGGTTTAGAGAAACCTAAGCTGTCGTTTCTTGAAAGTTTGGGGCTGTGACGCTTATATGGAAAAGTTTCATCCTTATGAGCTCGAACCCAAAGCGGATAAATACATTTTCATAGGACACCCAAAACAGTTGGGTATACCTCCTATTTCAGATCCGGAAGCAAAAGTGATTATTTCTAGAAACTGGTCCTTTCTCGAGGAAAAGTTTCTCCCGAAAGAATTGAGTGGGAGGTTGGTGGAGACTTGATATGGTTATTGAACTGTCACTACAAATAGTGTGTAGCAGGGCACAGGAAGTTATTCCTGTGGCACCTACACCAATTGAAGTGGAAGCTGATGATAGTGATCATGAAGCTTCGGATCAAGTCACTACCGAACCTCGTGGGATGACAAGGATGTGTACTGCTTCAGAGTGGTACGGTAATCCTATCTTGGAGGTCATGTTGCTAAACAACAATGAACCTACGAGCTATGGAGAAGCGATGGTGGGTCCGGATTCCGACAAATGGCTAGAGGCCGTAAAATCCGAGA
>NW_025256920.1:0-1826 GCF_018294505.1 Triticum aestivum
CCATGGTGGACAGGATTTTGGTTGGGATATCACAATATCTCTTATAGTATTAATGCATCTATATACTTGGTAAAGGGTGGAAGACTTGGCCTTTTGCCTAGTGTTTTGTTCCACTCTTGCCGTCCTAGTTTCTGTCATACCGGTGTTATGTTCCCGGATTTTGCGTTCCTTACGCGGTCGGGTGATTTATGGGACCCCCTTGACAGTTCGCTTTGAATAAAACTCCTCCAGCAAGGCCCAACCTTGGTTTTACCATTTGCCTCACCACCACCTACCCCTTTCCCTTGGGTCAGCCAACCCGAGGGTCATCTTTATTTTAGCCCCCCCGGGCCAGTGCTTGTCTAAGTGTTGGTCCGAACCGAGTAGACTGCGGGGCCCCCTCGGGGAAACTCGAGGTTTGGTTTTACTCGTAGGATGTCTCATCCGGTGTTGCCTTGAGAACGAGATATGTGCAGCTCCTATCGGGATTGTCGGTGCATCGGGCGGCTTTGCTGGTCTTGTTTTACCATTGTCGAAATGTCTTGTAAACCGGGATTCCGAGTCTGATCGGGTCTTCCTGGGAGAAGGTCTATTCCTTCGTTGATCGCGAGAGCTTGTCACGGGATAAGTTGGGACACCCCTGCAGGGTATAATCTTTCGAATGCCGTGCCTGTGGTTATAGGCAGATGGGAATTTGTTAATGTCTGGTTGTAGATAACTTGACACCAGATCCGAATTAAAACGCATCAACCGCGTGTGTAGCCGTGATGGTCTCTTTTCGGCGGAGTCCGGGAAGTGAACACGATTTCTGGGTTATGTTTGACGTAAGTAGGAGTTCAGGATCACTTCTTGATCATTGCTAGTTTCACGACCGTTCCATTTGTTCTCTTCTCACTCTTATTTGCGTATGTTAGCCACCATATATGCTTAGTCGCTGCTGCAACCTCACCACTTTACCCCTTTCGTTCCTTTAGCTTTGCTAGTCTTGATACCCATGGTAATGGGATTGCTGAGTCCTCGTGGCTCACAGATTACTACAACCACAGTTGGAGGTATAGGTTATGCGATGATCATGACGCGAGAGCGATGTTTGCTTGTATTGGAGTTCTTCTTCTGCTTCTTCTTCGATCAGGGGATAGGTTCCAGGTCGGCAGCCTGGGCTAGCAGGGTGGATGTCGTTTGAGTTTCTGTTTGTGTTTCATCCGTAGTCGGATGTTGATCTTATGTATTGTGATGTTGTATTCATGTGGCATTGTATGCCTCTTGTATGTATCCCCATGTATTATATAATGTTGATGTAATGATATCCACCTTGCAAAAGCGTTTTAATATGCGGGTCTATCCTTGGTGGGACCTTCGAGTTCCTTTTGGATAGGGTCGCATATTGGGCGTGACACCTACAACCCCCGTTAACCCACGCTTGCTATGGCCTTGTGCCACTAGGCCGTGGGGCCCAGCCTCCTTTAAAAAAAAGAAATGAAAAATATAATAATAGAAAATTTAATTAATTAACTAACTAACTAACTAACTAATTAAGTTGGCTTAATTATCCTAATTAACTAGGTTAGTTAAAATCAAAAGCTGTTTAGTTATCAGTCTATGACAGGATGGACCCACCTGTCAGTTTGACTGGTCAACATGTCAAAGTTAACTGCTAACATCACCCTGACGTCATGCTGATGCAGTATTTCCTTTTTAATAATCATTTCAGAATATTGTTTAAATCTTTGAAAAAATCATAGAAAATTAACCGTAGCTCGGATCGAAAAACTTTGTACATGAAAGTTTCTCAGAACAACGAGACAAATCCGAATAAGCCCTCCATTCGTCTGCCACACATCCCTAGC
>NW_025256921.1:0-1826 GCF_018294505.1 Triticum aestivum
GTAGAGAGGGTTACGGCAAAAACTGGATGCACTTCGTGTACAAAACGGACAATCTCTTTCGAAGTATCAGGGTTTCATACAAAAACTTGTCTGTTACAAAGGGATTTCAATTTTTTTGAACTTATTTGAACTCCATAGTTTTTCTGTGCTCAAAATGCACCATTCAAAGCCACATCATCAATTTTCAACCCTTTCTGACTTCATTTGTTATTTTTCATGCATTTACTGATTATTTTGAGCTATAAGACCCTAAAATTGGGAAGCATTTCAAATGAACTCTGAAAAGGTTGAAACTTGGCACGGTATCATCATTTGACCCACATAGCATGTGCAAGAATGTAGAGAGGGTTACGGCAAAAACTGGATGCACTTCGTGTACAAAACGGACAATCTCTTTCGAAGTATCAGTGTTTCATACGGAAACTCGTCTGTTACATAGGGGTTTCGTTTTTTTGAACTTATTTGAACTCCTTAGTTTTTTTGTGCTCAAAATGCACCATTTAAAGCCACATCATCAATTTTCAACCCTTTCTCACTTCATTTGTTATTTTTCATGCATTTACTGGTTATTTTGAGCCATAAGACCCTCAAATTGAAAAGCATTTCAAATGAACCCTGAAAAGGTTGAAAGTTGGCATGGTATCATCATTTGACCCACATATTATGAGCAAGAAAGTAGAGAGTGTTACGGCAAAAACTGGATGCACTTCATGTACAAAACGGACAATCTATTTCGAAGTATCAGGGTTTCATACGGAAACTTGTATTTTACAAAGGGATTTCAATATTTTTGAACTTATTTGAACTCCATAGTTTTTCTGTGCTCAAAATGCACCATTCAAAGCCACATCATCAATTTTCAACCCTTGCTGACTACATTTGTTATTTTTCATGCATTTACTGATTATTTTGAGCTATAAGACCCTGAAATTGGAAAGCATTTCAAATGAACTCTTAAAAGGTTGAAACTTGGCACGGTATCATCATTTGACCCACATAGCATGTGCAAGAATGTAGAGAGGGTTACGGCAAAAACTGGATGCACTTCGTGTACAAAACGGTCAATCTCTTTCGTAGTATCAGTGTTTCATACGGAAACTCGTCTGTTACAAAGGGGTTTCATTTTTTTAACTTATTTGAACTCCATAGTTTTTCTGTGCTCAAAATGCACCATTCAAAGCCAGATCATCAATTTTCAACCCTTTCTGACTTCATTTGTAATTTTTCATGCATTTACAGGTTATTTTGAACTATAAGACCCTGAAATTGAAAAGCATTTCAAATGAACTCTAAAAAGGTTGAAAGTTGGCATGGTATCATCATTTGACCCACATAGCATGTGCAAGAAAGTAGAGAGGGTTACGGCAAAAACTGGATGCACTTCGTGTACAAAACGGACAATCTCTTTCGAAGTATCAGGGTTTCATACAAAAACATGTCTGTTACAAAGGGATTTCAATTTTTTTGAACTTATTTGAACTCCATAGTTTTTCTGTGCTCAAAATGCACCATTCAAAGCCACATCATCAATTTTCAACCCTTTCTGACTTCATTTGTTATTTTTCATGCATTTACTGATTATTTTGAGCTATAAGACCCTAAAATTGGGAAGCATTTCAAATGAACTCTGAAAAGGTTGAAACTTGGCACGGTATCATCATTTGACCCACATAGCATGTGCAAGAATGTAGAGAGGGTTACGGCAAAAACTGGATGCACTTCGTGTACAAAACGGACAATCTCTTTCGAAGTATCAGTGTTTCATACGGAAACTCGTCTGTTACAAAGGGGTTTCATTTTTTTTTGAACTTATATGAACTCCATAG
>NW_025256922.1:0-1826 GCF_018294505.1 Triticum aestivum
GGGACGCGTGCATGGTGTTAAGGGATAACACGGGGGGCCATCATCTTTTCAGCATATCATTTTCTTCGATCATGTCGCTCCCCAATGGAGGCGAAAATGGCAGCGTATCTCGAGGGTACGGCCCTTGTGCTGCAGCGAACGGAGAAGCCTATCATCGTCGAATTGGATTGCAATTTGCAAAACAGGAGTGGATGCCCTGATGGACATTTCCGTCAACCGGTCCGCGCTAGCGGGATTGGTGGAGGAGACCAAGCAGCTCCTGCATGGGAGACGGCGCCATGCATTCCCATTCGTTCATGTCCGACGATCACCCAATAGAGCCGCTCATTGCATGGCTCAAATGGGACGTAGCACCCAGCGTGTTATAGTTTGGCTTTTGTTTGGGCCTGATGATCTATGTCATACTCCCTCCGTCCGGAAATACTTGTCCTCAAAATGGTTGTATCTAGACTTATTTTATTTATAGATATATTCATTTTATCCATTTTTAGACAAGTATTTCCGGACGGAGAAAGTATTTGTGAAAATGAGTTTAATAACATTACTTAATTAATGCCAGCTCATTTCAGCAGCAAAAAAAAAGAGCGATCAACAGTTTGCATGAAAATTACAGCACCTTAATTGAGTGGTACGGTGGAGAACATAGATGTGACATAACTAAATCTCGTCTAGACGAGAATTAGCAAATCCGTAATCTTAAACTCTCATCTTATAAAAGGTGATGCCCTAGATCGCATAAGGCCACCAACTACCTATGTACAATATTACATCACCTCATTTTTCTTCCAATGACAGTCCAACCACTGGCTCTTACACGCTTTAAGTCTGTCCACGACTTCACGCATGGTGGGCCTGTCATTCACGTTGTTCTCATTGAGACACTGCAGCGCGATCTTGCCAACCTCCTCGAGGCACTCCATATGCTCCTCGCTATTTGCCACAATGTCTTTATCAAACATCTGCCTCGCTGTCCCTTCCATGGAAGCCTTGATATAATCCATGGGAAGGCTTTCATTTCCATTGTAAATCGCCTTCTTACGGGTAACGAGCTCCAGCAGGATGATACTGAAGCTATACACATCGCTCTTCTTGGTGAGCAGCCCGGTTTTCACGTACACGGGGTCAATGTAGCCCGGGTCCCCGATCACCAAGTTGGTGTGATGGTCCTTGTCCATGGACATGAGCCTCGACGTGCCAAAGTCTGACACCTTTGGCACAAACCTGTCGTCGAGGAGGATGTTAGCTGACTTCACATCGCCATGAACGATGGCCATACTCTGGCTCGCCTCCGTGTGCATGTATGCGAGGGCAACCGCGGAGTAGATGGCAATGTCGAGGCGTGTCTCGAGGGGAAGAGGATCGTTCTTGAGATGGAGCACGTCATAGAGGCTTCCCCTAGGAACAAACTCGTACACCAACATAGGAACGTCTGTCTCCAGGCAGCAGCCTATAAGCTGGACCAGGTTCCGATGGCTGATCTGGGACTGGATCCTGATCTCGTTCACGAAGGACTCCTTCTGCCAGTCATGCTTGATAGCGGTGGACTTCTTCACGGCAACACCTGCGTTCTCACCGCGGCTGGTGGTTCCCTTGTAGACTGTCCCAAAAGCGCCTTGGCCGATGATAGAAGTATAGTTGTTTGTCATGTATCTGATCTTTGCCTTGGTGAAGATCTCGATCTTGATGCTTTTGACTAGTTGTCCGCCGTTCTTGTTGAACCTATCTCTCAGCTTTCTTTTCTCTCGCTCCATGAGTAAGAATATGAGTAGCACCACGAGTAATGCAATGCCAATGATTGTTCCTGTGTGCAAACAGATGTTATTTGC
>NW_025256924.1:0-1826 GCF_018294505.1 Triticum aestivum
AATGACGCAAAGGCCGAGTGTAAGCCAAGTATTGGAAGAGTGAGCATATATTTCTTTTATCATTGCTGTTTTAAAAGCATACAACACAACAGTCTAAGCAAGAAATAGCCGATAGTTAAACACGCAGGATGGTCTTAAGGGATTACATAAGATCTAAAAGGATGATAAACACAAAGTCTTGGTAGGCATTTATACTAACATTAAGTTATATAACAAGGGGCTCTTGCAACTTGCTTATATTGAGACGATCAGGCGCAGTCCCTTGGAAGTGCATTTGAAGGCGAAAGCATATGCTTGCCCTTTGCTCATGTGTGCCTGAGGGAAGAAGTTGCTCCAGCCAATGGTGGCTCTTTTGTCAACACCCTTGATAAAGCGGTTGTGACAGCGGTAGTCCCGTCTACAGTTGTGATTGACAGTTCACCGTGGTCAGCATCCATGTGTGGGAAAAGGGAACCCGTAGAAAAGGTAATGCTAAAGTACTAAAAATAACAATAAAGGTTAGTTACTACTCCCTCCATAAACTAATATAAGAGCGTTTAGAATACTAAAGTAGTGATCTAAACGCTCTTATATTAGTTTACAGAGGGAGTATATCATTTTATACCATGCTATTGTATGAAATAGGACAGAGCAATTGCAAAGGATTACCATTCTTTTGTCGTTTGTTGCAAATGTCTCTGGTGGTGCTGCGGATGATCTTTCGCAGTCTACAAACATTATGGTTGTAGAGCTTAACTATGTTGCCCCCACAATGTGGCGACTAAACTCATGTAAGTAGTGGATGCAAAGGCTCACCATGTTAAATTGTATAAAGTTATATCATTTAGTAGTTGTTCCCAGAGTTGTTGCAATGAGAAGAGTAATGTAGCTCTTACCACGGAGAATGTACTTTCCAGGCTTTAGTTGGATTTTCTTGCCTTTGAACTTTTGGATTGAACCTGCTTTGCGTGGGCGATGAATATACTCGAATGGCTTATTGTGCTTGCGACACAGTGGTTCGGCTGTGATAGCAAATAGAGGACAATATAAACAAACAAAAGACCTATTGAATTTGAAAACACAGCTCATTTAATTGGATGGCTATTTAGCTTGTGTGTATTAGTGAAAACAAAAAATGCTATTTATCGTGTAAATCAAAGCATTAATGAATAGCAAACAGAACACCTACTGGACCCCGAAAGAAGTTTGCTTTATTAGATAGTTGATCAACTTGCATGCATAAGTGATAAAAAAAGGACCAATCAAATAGCATGCATTAGTGAAGAAGAAGAAACATTCTTTCCAATGTAGAAACAATCATAAGTATGTTTTTGAGCATTACCATGGGTAATTTGGCCACCGCTGATATCACTGGTTGTGTCTGCTTCTTGTTTAACTGCTGTCATCTGGAAAGAAGTAGTAGAATAATTAAGCTGGTTTATCTGGCTGTGTTTTCAGTTGGGATGTTTAACAGTGAAGCATGTGTCTTAATATAGTAAAAGTCACTACAGCAGGCATCCTGGACATGCAAAGTAATGGCAGAATTATGAACAGAAAAGAACACCCGAGAGTAAACAGCAAAGGCAGCCATAAGGAACAATCAACAACAAATAATAGTAAACAAAAACACGAGACGACACAACACACGTAACACACATGGTTAGAACCAACATAAAGACTAAATTTTAAAGTTGTGCAGCAAAGGAAAAGGCAGGGAAGGAGGTGGAACCTTGGCAAGAAGAAAGACAGGGTGCAAGGCGTCACGTGAACTGAACCACAGCAGAAACTTGGTGAACTGGGAGTGACAAAATTAGCCGATCAGGCAGCCAGACATCGCAAAGGAAGAC
>NW_025256925.1:0-1826 GCF_018294505.1 Triticum aestivum
CCGCGGCCCCCGGCGCCGCCGCCCCGGCCACCGGACGTCGCCCCCGCTGGCCGCCGTCCTCGTCTTCGCCGGAGTCACCTCGGGAGGCGCGCCCCGACCCGGTTGCTACAGTGATCCGAAACCCTAGATCCAGATCTGGGTATTTTTTTTCACCAAGTCCTCAGAATTTTAGTCCAAGTGCCCCTGTTCGAGGCTCCGTAACTTTGCATCCGTAGCTCCGATTTGGGCATATAGCATATCAAAATGTTCGCCTCGACGAGTACATCATTTCATTCCATTACATCATTTGCATTTGAGTTCATCTTGAAGCCCGAAATGCTGTTAGAAGGAGGCTTCGTGAGTTAATTGTCAGATCTGCTAGTTCATCTTAGACTTTTGTCATTTTTGCCATGATTATTGTGTGCATGATATGCCTGTGAGTCCTCCATATGTTTTGTTAAGGATTTTGTCTTCTTTCCAGAGGTGCAACCCATGCATTTTTAGGATGTGTGTGGTGACTTGTGCAAGCTTGCAAAGTGAGGCACCCGGTAAATCAGTTTTCAGGGACTTAGTAGCTTTCACCAAGTCTGGGATTATTTAGTTCATGATGCCATATGTTCAGCTCGTTTCCTGGTGATCCGTGCCTCTTTTGAGGATGATCACTAAAGGAGTTTTGTTAATCATGTTATGCTCTATCCATCCTTGTCTTTGCTTGCAATTATGGAGAACCCTAGCTTGAGTCAATCGAGCTCTACTTTTGCTTCATTGTGAATCTGGGCAGATCGTCAACTTGTTTGCGATTTTGCCGATGTTACTGTAGTTGATCCGTGCATGCTATGCCATTGTTCTTGCCATGTCTAGCTAGCATTTTGTTCCTTCTTAATGGATGTATGCTTGCCTTTCCATGACTTGCACCGTAGTGAGTGCATCGAGCTCGTTTACATGCCTTCGTGAGTTATATTTCAGCATGTCTCAGTTTTCACTAAGTCTGAAAACTGATTGTGTTTTAGCTATGTTCGTGTGCCCGTTAGTATATTTTGTGAACCCTTTTGGCCCCAGGTCACTTTGGGTCTTTTGTTAAGCTTGTTGAGTAGCTCAATGCTATGTTCTTACTTGTCTTAATCAGGTCATGTATCATGTTGTTTTGCTGCTCCGAAGAGGGCTTCGTGATCTGAGATTTCAGACAAGTGTTAATTTCACTAAGTCTGAAATATGTTTTGCATTTGCGTTTTTGCCATGCTTGTTTGAACCTCCTAATGGTTGATTTGGCCGTAGCTCAGTGCTAGACTTTTGTTAAGCATCTTGTGTGCATCCCTGCCATATATTTTGTTGTCATGTTTGGGTGCTGTAGCATGTTCACCTCATTGCATTTAGATGCCTACTTGCTGTAAATCGCAGACCACTGTCATTCTTAAAACGCTTGCCATTTCCAAACCGTAACTCCGATTCCGATGATCTTTATATCGTTTTCAAGCGATTTCATCTCATCTTTCCAGTGGCACACTTGGAATTCCAAGTTGAGGCCAGGTTCATGCATTTCCTATCATATCTTGCATTTTGCATCCCGCATCGCATCCCGCATAGCATATCATCATTGCATCGTATCGCTTGATCCTTGCACGTGGTTGATTGTATCCTTGTTGCTTGTTTGTCTTGTTTGGGTAGAGCCGGGAGATGAGTTCGCTAACGAGGAGCCCGTTGAGTTTGCTTTTGAGGATCCAGTCAACTCTGACAACTGTGCAGGCAAGATGATCATACCCTCGAAATCACTACTATCTTTGCTATGCTAGTTTGCTCGCTCTTTTGCTATGCCAATGCTACGATGCCTACCTTTTGCTTGTCAGCCT
>NW_025256926.1:0-1826 GCF_018294505.1 Triticum aestivum
GAGGGATGTCTATCTGAGTGGGAGTTCATTGAGTAATTTGATTAGATGAACTTAATTATCATGAACTTAGTCTAAAATCTTTACAATATGTCTTGTAGATCAAATGGCCCACGTTGTCCTCAACTTCAACGCGTTCCTAGAGAAAACCAAGCTGAAAGATGATGGCAGTAACTATACGGACTGGGTCCGGAACCTGAGGATCATCCTCATAGCTGCCAAGAAAGATTATGTCCTAGAAGCACCGCTAGGTGAAGCACCAATCCCAGAGAACCAAGACGTTATGAACGCTTGGCAATCACGTGCTGATGATTACTCCCTCGTTCAGTGCGGCATGCTTTACAGCTTAGAACCGGGTCTCCAAAAGTGTTTTGAGAAACATGGAGCATATGAGATGTTCGAAGAGCTGAAAATGGTTTTCCAAGCTCATGCCCGGGTCGAGAGATATGAAGTCTCCGACAAGTTCTTCAGATGTAAAATGGAGGAAAATAGTTCTGTTAGTGAGCACATACTCAGAATGTCTGGGTTGCACAACCGCTTGTCTCAGCTGGGAGTTAATCTCTCGGATGACGCGGTCATTGACAGAATCCTTCAGTCGCTTCCACCGAGCTACAAGAGCTTCGTGATGAACTTCAATATGCAAGGGATGGAAAAGACCATTCCTGAAGTATATTCAATGCTGAAATCAGCGGAGGTGGAGATCAGAAAAGAACATCAAGTGTTGATGGTGAATAAAACCACTAAGTTCAAGAAGGGCAAGGGTAAGAAGAACTTCAAGAAGGACGGCAAGGGAGTTGCCGCGCCCGGTAAGCCAGTTGTCGCGAAGAAGTCAAAGAATGGACCCATGCCTGAGACTGAGTGCTTTTATTGCAAGGGAAGTGGTCACTGGAAGTGGAACTGCCCCAAATACTTAGCGGACAAGAAGGCCGGCAACACCAAAGGTATATGTGATATACATGTAATTGATGTGTACCTTACCAGTACTCGTAGTAGCTCCTGGGTATTTGATACCGGTGCGGTTGCTCATATTTGTAACTAAAAACAGGAACTGCGGAATAAACGGAGACTGGCAAAGGACGAGGTGACGATGCGCGTCAGGAATGGTTCCAAGGTCGATGTGATCGCCGTCAGCATGCTACCTCTGCATCTACCTACGGGATTAGTTTTAAACCTCAATAATTGTTATTTAGTGCTAGCTTTGAGCATGAACATTGTATCTGGATCTCGTTTAATTTGAGATGGCTACTCATTTAAATCCGAGAATAATGGTTGTTCTATTTATTTGAGAGATATGTTTTATGGTCATGCCCCGCTGGTCAATGGTTTATTCTTGATGAATCGCGAACGTGATGTTACACATATTCATAGTGTGAATACCAAAAGATGTAAAGTTGATAACGATAGTCCCACATACTTGTGGCACTGCCGCCTTGGTCACATTGGTGTCAAACGCATGAAGAAGCTCCATGCAGATGGACTTTTGGAGTCTCTTGATTACGAATCATTTGACACGTGCGAACCATGCCTCATGGGTAAGATGACCAAGACTCCGTTCTTCGGAACAATGGAGCGAGCAACCAACTTATTGGAAATCATACATACCGATGTGTGCGGTCCAATGAGTGTTGAGGCTCGCGGAGGATATCGTTATGTTCTCACTCTCACTGATGACTTAAGTAGATATGGGTATGTCTACCTAATGAAACACAAGTCTGAAACCTTTGAAAAGTTCAAGGAATTTCAGAGTGAGGTTCAGAATCAACGTGACAGAAAAATAAAGTTCTTATGATCAGATCGTGGTGGAGAATATTTAAGTCACGAATTTGGTA
>NW_025256927.1:0-1826 GCF_018294505.1 Triticum aestivum
GATGCTAATTGGTTTACTTGGTGGAAGATCATATGTTCAGATCCTTTATGCATATTATTACTCCTCTGATTATGAACATGAATATGCTTTGTGAGTAGTTACGTTTGTTCCTGAGGACATGGGTGAAGTCTTGCTATTAGTAGTCATGTGAATTTGGTATTCGTTTGATATTTTGATGAGATGTATGTTGTCTTTTCCTCTAGTGGTGTTATGTGAACGTCGACTACATGACACTTCACCATTATTTTGGCCTGGAGGAAGCCATGGGGAAGTAATAAGTAGATGATGGGTTGCTAGAGTGACAGAAGCTTAAACCCTAGTTTATGCGTTGCTTCGTTAGGGGCTGATATGGATCCATATGTTTAATGTTGTGGTTAGGTTTACCTTAATACTTCTTATTGTAGTTGCGGATGCTTGCAATAGAGGTTAATCATAAGTGGGATGCTTGTCCAAGTTAGGGTAGTACCCAAGTACCGGTCCACCCACATATCAAATTATCAAAGTTCCGAACGCGAATCATATGAACATGATGAAAACTAGTTTGACGATAATTCCCAATGTGTCCTCGGGAGCTCTTTCCTCATTATTAGAAATTGTCCAGGCTTATCCTTTGCTATATAATGGATTGGGCCACCTTGCTGCACTTTATTTACTTTATTTACTTATTGCTCGTTACTATTTAATTTCAGTGCTTGCAGAGAAAACCTTACTGAAAACCGCTTATCATTTCCTTCTGCTCCTTGTTGGGTTCGACACTCTTACTTATCGAAAGGACTATGATAGATCCCCTACACTTGTGGGTCATCAAGACTCTTTTCTGGCGCTGTTGTCGGGGAGTGTAGCGCTTTTGGTGAGTGGAACTTGGTAAGGAAACATTTATATAGTGTGCTGAAATTTTCTGTTACTTGTCACTATGGAAACTAATCCTTTGAGGGGCTTGTTTGGGGTATCTTCACCCCAACCAGAAGATCAAAGAGTTGCTCCTCAACCTACTGAACTATATGAAAATATTCACTTTGAGATTCCTTCAGGTATGATAGAAAAACTGCTAGCTAATCCATTTGCAGGAGATGGAACATTGCATCCCGATTTACACCTTATCTTTGTGGATGAAGTTTGTGGATTATTTAAGCTTGCAGGTATTCCCAATGATGTTTTCAAAAGGAAGGTCTTCCCTTTATCTTTGAAGTGAGATGCATTGACATGGTATAGGCTATGTGATGATACAGGATCTTGGAATTATAAGCGACTGAAGTTGGAATTTCACCAGAAGTTCTATCCTATGCATCTTGTTCATCGTGATCGTAATCACATATATGATTTATGGCCTCGCGAAGGAGAAAGCATCTCTCAAGCTTGGGGGAGGCTTAAGTCAATGTTATTGTCAGGACCCCGACTCAATGCCACATCGATCTAGCATGTAACACCTCATATCACTTTGCGGCCTCACGCACGGTATTCCCACGGGTGTCGCCTTACCTTTGCCCGGGACCGTTTGCGCCTTTTGGCACACGTATATGACAGTGTCGCTAGCATCCATATGATAAGGAGCCCGGGCTGACATGGCTAGTCGTAAACCCAAAGCGGCACAGACTTACAGGGACAGGCATCCATGACCCAGCATCGAACGTGTCGGTCATCAGCGAGTGAATCCAGGCTGTAGCACTAGGCTAGCAGGACTCCGGTGAACCGGGCTGTAGCGGGCTAACAGGACTCCGGTATTCACCGCGTGACATTTCCCCGAAGGGACAGACACAGGAACGAAGAAGGACACATGCCGGCCAGCCTAAGTGTTCCGGAGCAGTAGCAAGCTACCATGGCTCGGT
>NW_025256928.1:0-1826 GCF_018294505.1 Triticum aestivum
CCCCCCCCCCAAGTCGGACTGGGCAGCAATAATTTTGCTATCAAACTTGCGTTCTACAAGTGCTTGGAAATTTTTGAACACTTGAAAAATATCGGTTCTTTTCTTGAGGAGATAAATCCAAGAAAAATTGCTATAGTCATCAATGAAGCTAACATAATATGTGTGTCTACCAACCGAGGTGGGGGCAGGACCCCAAACATCAGAAAATATCAATTGCAAAGGTTGAGTAGAGAAACTGGTAGATATGGGATAAGGTAATTGATGACATTTTGCTCTTTGGCAAGAATCACAAATAGTTTCACTATGTCGCACACCAACAAACTTGAGCTTATTTTTCTTAAGCAAGCGTTCAACTAAAGAAAAAGAGGCATGTCCTAAATGATCGCACCACAAGCTTGTTTATTTGATCTTCTAAACTTCGGAATCAACGGGTAAATCCCTCGAACACATCTACCGCGGTAGAGTACTTTCCTCGTGGCCTGCTCCTTGATCAATGAACACATGATTATCAATAGTAATTCGATGAACGGAGAGAAGATTTTTGTTGGCACTAGGAACATGCAGAATTTTTCTAAGATGAATCTTGCGAGAAGGGGTACGTATAACAGAATGACCTATATGACTTATCCTCATACCTGCACCAATTGCCGTGTCGGTCTGATCCTTCCCGTGGTATTTCTCATAGAGGGTCACCTTCTCGAGCTCGCTCGTGAGATGATTTGTGGTGCCACTGTCAAGATACCAGTTGGTATCGATGCCTTAGGACCCGTCGGCGGCGGTAGCAACCTTGTCTTCTTCATCAGATGATGCTTCATCTTCATCGAAGCGATACCAGCAATCCCTGGCCGTGTGGCCAGGCTTGCTGTAGATTTGACAACTCATGGCATCGGGTCATGACCTGCCCGATCCGCCGCCGCCATTGTCGCCCCCGCCATGGCGACCCTTGTTGCTGGTGAACTTGGGATGTCCGCCGCCGGAGCCAAGATTGCTGGAGCCGCCACCGCCTTTCTTGCCCTTGTGTCGAGGAGGGCCACAATGACGGGATGAGTACCCGCCGCGCCCGCGGGTGGCCGCATTTGCCAAGGACTTGAAACCACCGCCGGCGCTGTGAAACTGCGCGACACACTGATCGAAGTTGTTCAGCATGGCGTACAGCTCGTCGAGGGAGACCGGCGTGACGTGGGTGTCGAGCGCAGAGACGAGGGGTTGGTAGTCCATGTCCAGCCCATGCATCAGGTAGGAGATGAGCTCATCATCCTGGATGGGCTTGCCGGCCGCGGCGAGTTCATCGGCAAGACCGCGCATAAAAGCATAGTATGCAGCGACGGATTGGTTGCCCTTCTGTGCATTGATCAAAGTAGTGCGAACGTTGTTGACACGACTCAGAGATGGAGAGGAAAACATGCCTGCCAGCGCCACCCAGAGGGCATGCGCGATGGTGACCGCGGTCACCGTGATCAGCACTTCTTTGGAGAGGTTGTTGAGGAGGTAGCCGAGCACCTGTTGATCCTCCCTCACCCAGATGGGATGGAGAGGGTTGGGCTCGGTCGACTCCCTGTCGTCCTTGTCCTTGGTGACAAGGAGGCGGGCGGGTTCCGGCATGGTTCCATCAACATAGCCGAAGAGCCCGGCTCCCCTCAGCTGCGGCGTAACTTGCGTTCGCCATAGGACATAGTTCGTCCGGGAGAGCTTCTCCATGACTTGGCTGCCGAGATTGGATTGGGCGGCGCTGGAGGAAGATATGGCTTGGCACTAAATGGCAGCTAGGGTTTTGGAAGAGGAGGTTTTGATTACCATGTGCGAATAGGCGAAAGCGTCTTACCCTC
>NW_025256929.1:0-1826 GCF_018294505.1 Triticum aestivum
ATCCGCAGAATCTTCTGGTGAAGCAAGCGATCATTAGTAATGTCAGGGATCTCCGGGAGGAAGTGGGTACGAGAACCTAATGTCAGAGTTAGTAAAATGTTTAACCCGAATAGACGAGAGATCAGAGTCAAGAGTATAGAGGAGGAATAAAAGATCCTAATACCACCCGATGGCGACGTGGGCCCGTAAGCCCCACAGCAAAGTTAGTAAAACAGTTTTGGACGACTAGACTCAACTTCGGCCAAGGAGTTGGAAAGGGGGCTACCTACAGGCAGTCGGCTCTGATACCAACTTGTGACGCCCTCGATTCAATCGTACACTAATCATACACGCAAATGTGTACGATCAAGATCAAGGACTCACGGGAAGATATCACAACACAACTCTAGACACAAATTAAAATAATACAAGCTTTATATTACAAGCCAGGGGCCTCGAGGGCTCGAATACATAAGCTCGAATACACAAGAGTCAGCGGAAGTAACAATATCTGAGTACAGACATAAGTTAGACAAGTTTTCCTTAAGAAGGCTAGCACAAAAGCATCTATGATCGAAAAGGCAAGGCCTCCTGCCTGGGAGCCTCCTAACTACTCCTGGTCGTCGGCGGTCTTCACGTAGTAGTAGGCATCGACGGTGGCATCTAGCTCCTGGGCTCCGACATCTGGTTGCTTCAACCGGAAAGGAGAAGAAAGGGGGAAAAGGGGGAGCAAAGCAACCGTGAGTACTCATCCAAAGTACTCGCAAGCAAGGATCTACACTACATATGCAACATTATCAAAGGAAGGTTGTATATGTGGACGGCTGCAGAAATGCCAGAATAGAGAGAAGGCCTAGTCCTAGACTAGCATCTTCTGGAAACCACCATCTTGCAGCAATAGGAGGGAGTAGAGTAGCATAAAGTAAAGTAGTAGTAGTGTTGTCAACCTCGGCCAGAGATCCTTTCTCGACTCCCTGTGAGAAAGCAATCCCAGAGCCATACTATCCAGTTATCATCACAATCCATTCCTCATCACAAGTATTCAGTTCTAGTTGTATCGATCGGGATACAACTCCAAGTGTCCGTTACCATAGGACAGGCTATCGATAGATGTTTTCTTCCCTGCAGGGGTGCACCAACTTACCCACCACGCTCGATTAACTCCGGCCGGACACACATTCCTGGGTCATGCCCGGCCTCGGCCAAACAATATGCTGCAACCCGACCTAGGCTTAATAGAGAGGCCAGCACGCCGGACTAAACATATGCCCCCAGGGGTCATGGGCCATCTCCCCGGGAACTCCTGCACGTTGTGAGGGTGGCCGGTGAGCAGACCTAGCTACCTCCTTCAACAAGGCAGGTGCTTACGCAGTCCAACCCGGCGCGCGCCGCTCAGTCGCTGACGTCTATTAAGCTTCAGCTGATGCATACGACGCAGAACGCCCATACTATGTCCACGTGATGGTTAGTGCTATCAGGCCAGAGGCCCCTTGGATCAAATATCCAAATCGTAGTGGATTAGGAACGCGCGGTAACAAGCAGAGACTCACGAAAGATGTGACCCCGTTGCCCCGTCTCGAGGACTTGCGGCAAGGACTAAGAATGCCTGGCCACGCCTCATAATTATCTCGCGGGCACCCTCCAGGTCAACCCGTCTCCACATCACTCGCAATTAAGCTCGCGCGGGTACCCCTCAGGGCCGACCCGTCTTTAGTAACATGGTTCAGTGTAAAGTCATAGTAACCATAGTAACTGTGTGTCCAAACATCAAGGGGAAAACCCGAGGAATCACCCCGGTGAATTCCACTCGATGTAATCATCAAGGTGAACGTAAGAGGAACCACCCC
>NW_025256930.1:0-1826 GCF_018294505.1 Triticum aestivum
AATCTGGAGGCGCAGCATTAGCGGGTCATCCGCGCTTGGTCGAGCTGTCATTGTTGGCATTTGTTTCTTCTTCTTTGTTCTTTCTCTTTTCTTTTGGGCTTGCTGTGCTACTCGCCCCAGTAATTGATTTGTGATTGGTGTTGGTTGCTTTGTAATTCAAAGCCATGGGAAACCCTTTTCGGTACGTCTCTAGCCTTAGTTAGCTATAGTTATGAAAAGAAAATAGTGTGAGCATGCGATAGGTGTGAGAAAGCCCATCGGGAAATATTTATCATGTCATTTTTAACATGTGAGTACACTGCAGAATCATGTGACCATTTGACTTGCATTTTTAGTTTTTGATCTCTTGCGTAGGAAATGGAAACATTGTGTATGGCTGGAGGAGTACTCACGCTAAAAGAACTGCCAGATGTGCAAAAGCTCTGAGTAGTTGAATGACAATTGCATCTGCAAACCAGTTTAGTCTTTAATGATCCAGAATCGAGTTACCGTCTTTCAAGAAGCAGAGCTTAACATAAATTTTATGTCAACTAGTTGTGGTCACCCATGAGTGTCACCACTTGACCGGCAAGGACGAAGAGAGTAGTCCAAGTCCACTGAATCATGAAAAACATGTGAAATCAAAATCGCTCACATTTACCTAAGTTTTAAGCTCCCATCAAATGGCATTCACTTGAAGAAGATCCACACCAATTGTGAACAGATAGTCATTTTCTTATCTTTATTCATTGACGCCTGCCTGTTCGTGAAAGTAGCGAGCACTCTTAAAACCATGATTGCATAAGGACAGAAAATACATTTCCTTACTGTGTTAACAAAAAAAAGTGCACATGAGTCCCACAAAATCCATGTTCACTTACAAATAGGCAAGCAAAAAGTCAAAGAGAAGTGAGAACAAATCCATCTATACAACGAAAAGGCAATTGTGCCAATGTCATAAAAAACCCTGATACCTCATATATATAAAAAGGCACTTATGCCACAAGGTGTGTAGCTGCAACGAAGCGTGCGTAGCTACCACCATGCATACGAACACTCTGTACAAACGTAATATCATATTGTCATGGACACTGCCAGGGACTCATCGATATTAAGACGATCATATGGCGAATAAAACACTACTGGAAGAATAAAACAACCTTAGTTGGCTGGTGGAGTGAATGCAGTTCAAGTCCCTAGAGATGCGAATTTGGTCTCCTATTCATACTGTTGGGGCTTTCCCTTATGGTTTTCTTTGTAAAAAAATGCATCCAGTCCGAGGATGCAGATGACCAATTTAGTATGACATCTTTATGGTTCAAAACCAGAAACAAAAAAACTAACAAGCTCTCAACTCACTGAGAATTGAAAGAAGACATAGCAATTGCTAGTCCATTGGCTCGTATTGGGACAAAAATCTTCTTGTAACTTATTGGTACCACCAGCACAAGCTGTCGATGTTCCGGCTATTGCTAAAAGTGCCATTACAATGCTTAATATAAGGTTATAATTAGGTGTCCACATTATTGATTATGAGTGAGTAAATCTGTAAATCAGACAATCTGAGTTTATTTATTTCCCTTACAATCAAAACTACACTTGTCAGATAATGAGTCCTGGGCGGCATTGGTCGATCTTTGGTGTGACGAGGCTGGATCCTGGGCGGCTATGAGAGTCAAAAACAAGGCTAACCAAGGGAAGGAGGGAGTACATGCTCAGGGGAACCGAAATCACTATCTCCACAAGGGAGTTAATGTATGACTAACCCCATTAAACATTCTTCTTCTTCTTCTATTTACCATCACTTTCTTATGTATGACTAACCTCTGTTTGGTTGTGTAGGAGGA
>NW_025256931.1:0-1826 GCF_018294505.1 Triticum aestivum
GAAATCACTTTGGGACCCGAAACAGTGAGTAATAATCCACGAAACGGGCCAGAATCAGCAAAAAATGTGTGTTGATGACCGACACATAAACACACGCTGGGGTTTTTCAATCGTGGAGATCACTCCGGATCCCAAACCCGTGATTAATAGTCCACAAAACGGGCCAGAATCGGCTAAAATTGCGAGTGTTGATGACCTACACGTAATCGCACCCTGGGCTTCGTCAATCATGGAAATCACTCTGGGACCCCAAACAGTCAGTTACAGTCCACGGAACGGGCCAGAATCGGCCAAACTTGCGAGTGTTGTTGACCAAAACGTAATCGCACCCTGGGGTTCAACAACTATGGAAATCACTTCGGGGACCCAAAACGGTGAGTAATAGTCCATGAAAACGGCCAGAATTGGACAAAACTGAGAGTGTTGATGACGCACACGTAAACACACCCCGGGGATCATCAATCGAGGAACTCGCTTTGGGAAACCAAAACAGTGATCAATAGTCCAGGAAATGAGCCAGAATTGGCCAAAATTACGAGTGTTGATGAACGACACATAAGCGCACCTTGGGGTTCAATAACTATTGAAACAGCTTTGGGACCTCAAAATGGTGAGTAATAGTCAACAAAATGGGTCAAAATTCGACAAAAGTTGACGATGGACACGTAAACGCACCTCGAGAATCGTCAATCATGGAAATCACTCTGGGGCCCCAAAAGGTGAGTAATAGTGCACGAAACGGACCAGAATCATGCAAAAATGTGAGTGTTGATGACCGACACGTAAAAGCGCCCCAGGCCTCGTATGTCGTGGAAATCACTTTGGGACCCGAAAAGTGAGTAATAATCCACGAAACGGGCCAGAATCAGCAAAAATTGTGTGTTGATGACCGACACATAAATGCACCCTTTGGTTTTTCAATCGTGGAGATCACTCCAGATCCCAAACTCGTGATTAATAGTCCACAAAACGGGCCAGAATCGGCTAAAATTGCGAGTCTTGATGACCTACATGTAATCTCACCCTGGGCTTCGTCAATCATGGAAATCACTCTGGGACCCCAAACAGTCAGTTACAGTGCACGAAACGGGCCAAAATCAGCCAAACTTGCGAGTGTTGTTGAGCAAAACGTAATCGCACCCTGGGGTTCAACAACTATGGAAATCACTTCGGGGACCCAAAACGGTGAGTAATAGTCCATGAAAACGGCCAGAATTGGACAAAACTGAGAGTGTTGATGACGCACACGTAAACACACCCCGGGGATAGTCAATCGAGGAACTCGCTTTGGGAAACCAAAACAGTGATCAATAGTCCAGGAAATGAGCCAGAATTAGCCAAAATTACGAGTGTTGATGACCGACACATAAGCGCACCTTGGGGTTCAATAACTATGGAAACCGCTTTGGGAGCCAAAATGGTGAGTAATAGTCAACAAAATGGGTCAAAATTGGACAAAGCTGTGAGTGTTGACGACGGACACGTAAACGCACCCCGAGAATCGTCAATCATGGAAATCACTCTGGGGCCCCAAAACGGTGAGTAATAGTGCACGAAACGGACCAGAATCAGGCCAAAATGTGAGTGTTGATGACCGACACGTAAAAGCGCCCCAGGGTTCGTATGTCGTGGAAATCACTTTGGGACCCGAAACAGTGAGTAATAATCCATGAGACGGGCCAGAATCAGCCAAAATTGTGTGTTGATGACCGACACATAAACGCATGCTGGGGTTTTTCAATCGTGGAGATCACTCCGGATCCCAAAACAGTGATTAATAGTCCACAAAACGGGCCAGAATCGGCTAAAATTGCGAGTGTTGATGA
>NW_025256932.1:0-1826 GCF_018294505.1 Triticum aestivum
GGTCGGATGTAGTTATGTCAGCAACATGCTCTTTTTTGGATACTCCCTCTCTCTCAGTTTACAGGGCGTGCGCGTATCCTTAGGTCGTTAGTTTGATCAACCTAATACAAGTCATATATTACAAAAAATATACCAATATAAACTTCAGATGTTCTATTTTCAAACGGTACAATTTTTGTGTTATATAGTTTATATTAGGGTGATAAAATTGGTAACCTAGGTATACACGTAGGACTTGTAAAGTGAAACGGAGGGAGTAGTTGATAAGGTGAACTTTGACATGTAAACACGCTGACCGGTGATACTGCAATTGATGGAATTTATTTCCATCGTATGAGCAGTTCTTTTGTAAATGGCTCCACCAGTTGCAATGAACCAAATGAACTTGATTTTGATATCAAGGGTTCCATGCTTGAGGCTCTGGAAAGATATGATAGCGACCCAGAAACTCAGTACAATGGTGGCGATCCTGATTGTGACTCACTATCTGTGGCTGGCACAAGTGGGAGTGTCGATGATTTTATGTCCATGCAACCAATTTTGGTAGCCTGGTCTCTTTGGTTTGTTCCGTTGAAGGTGGCTAATGAGCAGACTTAGTCAAGATCAGGTAAATATGATATCCTCAAGTGATATTTCTTCTTAACAATTATTTGGAAATTTCACTAAGTCAATTGGTATATAATATACTTAAATATTCAATGGATATATATAGGACCCCTCGGCTGGTCTCCCCGTGCACTGCATCGACTACTGCATCGCGCCCATACTTCGGCCGCCGCCGTATCTCGTCGTCGACGTCGTTCCCGGCCACCCCAGCACCTCCCACCGCCACCACTCGACGTGCCATAGTGCGCTGTTTCGGCAGAGCCGCTCCGCCGCTCAAATGGTCGTTGGAGGAGCGCTTCCGATGCCCTCCGCCGTCCCTGGTTGTCACCGGCGACTAAACACCGGTTAACCCGGGTCTAGTTAGTGCCTAACCACCCCTCCGTGTCAATGACAGGTGGGCCCCTCTATTGGTTAGCCGGCTAAAATAATAGTTAGTTTAGGATAACTAACCCTGGTTAGACACTATGTCAATGATAGATGGGTCCCACATGTCAGGTTTGACTGCTGACGTCAGTGTTGACTGTGCCGAGTCAAAACTTCTAAAAATCATACAAATTCAATTGTAACTCCGAATGAAATAAATTATATATGAAAAATGATTAGAAAAATGTGAAGAATCTATTTATGCTATGATCATGCATGTTTGAACAAGTTAACCTCACTGAATAGGACAAA
The DNA here is from genome assembly GCF_018294505.1 of Triticum aestivum. Lineage (NCBI taxonomy): Eukaryota > Viridiplantae > Streptophyta > Magnoliopsida > Poales > Poaceae > Triticum > Triticum aestivum. Next base: position 1,282 of record NW_025256932.1, read on the forward strand.
GGATGATTAGCGCAATTTATGAAATAACATTTGGAGTTGGAATTTGATCTTGTTTGAATTCCACTTCAATTAACTTGGCTAAATATTGCATTAGGTGAATTCAGTACCTTAACATGACATGTCATTCATATGAATATGCATTGCATTGATTGTGTTCCTTCTTTGCTAGTTAGTGTTGTTCATTCTCGGTAGCCGACGTTTCCAACGTTGTGATCGTTGACACCGATGAAGAGCTATACTATCTTCTGAAGTGCCAGGCAAGCAAACCCCCTTGATGACTCTGATACAATCCTACTCTCTTGCTCCTGCTCTCTTTTATTGCATTAGGACAACAACGATTCAACTGTTACTTGTTGCGGTACTTGAACCCATTCCTTTGCATGACTTGTCATTGTCACCGAATAGCTAAACCATCCTAGCATGCTTAGGAGTTGCTTGAGCTTTGTTGTGACTACTCATCCATGCTCGCTTGCTATGCTTAGAGTTGATTTGGTCTAATCCATCTAGGTGATGAATTGGAATGATCATGTCCTAACTACAAAGGC
>NW_025256933.1:0-1826 GCF_018294505.1 Triticum aestivum
ACATCTACATGCAACGCCTAAGCAAAACGGTTTGAAAATTCATATTTGTGTACTTGTGTGTGAGTTAATTCCATGTGCAGTAAAATAGAAGGAATTTTCAAACATATTGGTCTCACGACATGGACACATGCATACGTATGCATGGAGTGTCATGGCATTCTAATTCAAAAAAACAGAAAAATGATCAGAAACACATGAAACCTTGGTCGATGTAATTTAATGCCACCAAGATGATGTGGTAAAGAAATTGGCATGTTTGACGAAAGTTTGGACACACACCCCTCACAAACTAGATCAACTCGCTAGAAGGTTCGTGGTTCCGAGAGGGAACAATGCATGTTCGATGACGAATGGGAGATAGCTTCTTCTTACGGCCTTCAACTTTTTCTACGTCTAACGTGCACTACTACAACTGTAATGTGAAATTTTGGAAAATTCTAGGGGTCATTTGACCTTTTAAAGACATTTAAGTGATTTTCTAACCATTTAATGACCGTAATTCAAATTTGAACTACATATACATGCAACGCCTAACCAAAACGGTTTGAAAAATCATATTTGTGTACTTGTGTGTGAGTTAATTCCATGTGCAGTAAATTAGAAGGAATTTTCAAACATATTGGTCTCACGACATGGACACATGCATACATATGCTTGGAGTGACATGGCATTTTAATTCAAAAAATAGAAAAATGATCAGAAACACATGAAACCTTGGTTGATATAATGTCATGCCACCAAGATGATGTGGTAAAGAAATTGGCATGTTTGACGAACGTTTGGACACACACCCCTCACAAACCGGAGCAACTCGCTAGAAGGTTCATGGTTCCGAGAGGGAACAATGCATGTTTGATGACAAACGGGAGATAGCTTCCTCTTACGGCCATCAAATTTGAACTACATCTACATGCAACGTCTAACCAAAATGGTTTGAAAAATCATATTTTTGTGTACTTGTGTGCGAGTTAATTCCATGTGCAGTAAATTCGAAGGAATTTCCAAACATATTGGTGTCAAGGCATGGACACATGCACGGAGTGCATGCCATGGCATTTTAATTCCAAAAAATTAAAAATGATCAGAAAAACATGAAACCTTGCTTGATTTAATGTCATGCCACCAAGATGATGTGGTAAAGAAATTGGCATTTTGAAGAAAGGTTGGACACACGCCCCTCACAAACCGGAGCAACTCGCTAGAAGGTTCGTGGTTCCGAGAGGGAACAATGCATGTTCGATGACGAACGGGAGATAGCTTCCTCTTACGGCCTTCAAATTTTTTCAACGTCTACCGTGCACTCCTACAACTGTAATGTTAAATTTTGGAAAATTCTAGGGGAGTTTGACCTTTCAAAGACATTTAAGTGATTTTCTAACCATTTAATGACCGTAATTCAAATTTGAACTACGTCTACATGCAACGCCTAACCAAAACGGTTTGAAAAATCATATATGTGTACTTGTGTGCGAGTTAATTCCATGTGCAGTAAATTAGAAGGAATTTTCAAACATATTGGTCTCACGACATGGACACATGCATACGTATGCATGGAGTGACATGGCATTCTAATTCAAAAAAACAGAAAAATGATCAGAAACACATGAAACCTTGGTCGATGTAATTTAATGCCACCAAGATGATGTGGTAAAGAAATTGGCATGTTTGACGAAAGTTTGGACACACACCCCTCACAAACTAGATCAACTCGCTAGAAGGTTCGTGGTTCCGAGAGGGAACAATGCATGTTCGATGACGAACGGGAGATAGCTTCTTCTTACGGCCTTCAACTTTTTTCTACGTCTAACGTGCACTACTAAAACTGT
>NW_025256934.1:0-1826 GCF_018294505.1 Triticum aestivum
GAAGTAGAGTGGATAGTGTCTGGTTCGTCACCTCCGTTTGGCCGTCGGTTTGAGGATGGTATGCGGATGAGAACAAGAGCTTGATTCCGAGCTTGGCGCATAGAGTCTTCCAAAAGTAGCTCAAGAACTTGACGTCGCGGTCGGAGACGATTGTCTTTGGTACTCCATGGAGGTGCAAGATTTCCCTACAAAAGAGATTTGCAACATGTGAAGCATCGTCTATCTTGTTGCAAGGAATGAAATGTGCCATCTTAGAAAATCGGTCCACAACGACAAACACGGAATCCTTTCCATTTTGAGTTCTAGGCAAACCAAGTACAAAATCCATACTAATGTCTTCCCATGGTTGACCTGGAATAGGAAGAGGCATGTAAAGACCATGAGATTGAGCTTTAGACTTAGCTTTGCGACATGTAGAGCATCGGGTGGTGAAGCGTGAGACGTCGCGGGACATCTTGGGCCAAAAGTAGTTCTTGGAGAGTGTGGCGAAAGTCTTGTCGCGTCCAAAGTGTCCCATGAGTCCACCTCCATGAGCCTCTTGCAAAAGTAGCAAACGAAGAGAAGACTCGGGAATGCATAGTTTGTTAGCTCTCATAAGATAACCATCCTTGATGTAATATTGTTCCCAAGATGTATGCGTCAAACATTTAGCATAATGAGGTGCAAAAGATGGATCATTAGCATACAAGTCTTTTATGTGCTCAAAGCCGATAACATGCAACTCAAGTTTAGTGACAAGCGTGCATATGCGTGAAAGTGCATCGGCAACTACATTTTCCTTACCCTTAATGTACTTGATCACATATGGGAAAGATTCAATAAATTCACTCCATTTGGCATGTCGCTTGTTCAACTTAGTTTGACCTTTTAAGTACTTAAGTGTTTCATGATCGGTATGAATGAAAAACTCGTGAGGTCTAAGATAATGTTCCCAAACATGGAGTACACGTACTAAAGCATACAATTCTTTGTCATATGTGGGATAGTTAAGTTGAGCACCGGAGAGTTTTTCACTAAAATATGCAATGGCTCGTTTTTCTTGCAATAAAACTCCGCCAATTCCGGTACCACTTGCATCACAATGAACCTCAAAAGTTTTGTCAAAGTTAGGCAAAGCAAGAATCGGAGCATGAGTAAGCAAAGACTTGAGCTCATCAAAAGCGATTGATTGCAAAGTTCCCCAAACAAAAGGAGTATTCTTCTTACTCAAAGCATGCAAAGGGGCGGCAATTGTGCTAAAGTTTTTGACAAAGCGACGATAAAAACCTGCAAGACCAAGGAAACTTCACACTTGTTGTAAATTGGTGGGTTGGGGCCAAGTTTTAATTGCTTCAATTTTAGTTTCATCAACATGGACACCCTTGGAAGAAACAACGAAACCCAAGAAAACCACTTTGTCAACACCAAATGTGCACTTTTTCATGTTGGCATAAAGACTTTCCTTGCGAAGAGTTTGTAAAACAGCCCTAACATGATCAAGATGCTCTTTCATGGTTTTGCTAAACACAAGAATATCATCGAAGTAAACCACAACAAAGACGCCAATGTAAGGTCGAAGTACATGATGCATAAGACGCACGAAAGTTCCGGGTGCCTCCGATAAACCCATAGGCATGACTAACCACTCATATAAGCCAAATTTGGTTCTGAAAGCAGTTTTCCATTCATCACCTTCTTGAATGCGGATTTGATAATAACCACTTTTAAGATCAATCTTTGAGAAAAAGTTGGCTCCACTAAGTTCATCAAGCATATCATCTAAGCAAGGAATGGGATGCCTATAGCGAACGGTGATAGCATTTATAGGTCTACAATCGGAACACAAG
>NW_025256935.1:0-1825 GCF_018294505.1 Triticum aestivum
TATGCCATCAGGAATCGTACCGAGGAGCTAACGTAGGTGACTGGGCCATGCTAACCTATACACTAGACAACTTCACATGTCAGTTTCCAAATCTCGATTTATTAAACAATACAAGCAGCAGCACCGTATCCTAAAACATACGTGAATACTTCTTGTGAACACAAAAAGTTAAACTCGATCATTTTTTAAAAAGGAACAAGTTTTTGAATTTGGACTTTTTGTAAAGCATGGACAAAATTTTAAAAACTAGGAGGTACAGCACTTGAATTTTGAATATTTTTAAGCGTGGACTTTTTTAAACATGATTTATAAAATACTAAAAAATGATACACTGACGTGGATCTTTCTTTAGATGGATTCAGACGTGATTCTCCTATTTACGTAGAAAGGAAGTTATTTTTTTTATTACTCCCACTGTTTCCTTTTATAAAACATTTTAGACGGTTGATATTGAACTGTCTTTTTGTAAATCATGAACAATTTTTTTAAAAACTAGGAGGTAATGTACATGAATTTTGAATAATTTTAAGAAACCAAATGATCAGCAATTTCTTCACAAAAAAGGAAACAATGGCTGCAATCAATCGGCGACGATCACAATCGACGCCCCTACGTGATGTGTGATCTCCCCACCCCGCGAACTCTTGGCTCTCTACCCATTGCCACTCTCTCTCCTTCCAAACTAAGTTTCTATAGTTTCGGTTGTGCCAACCCAAAGGTTGTCGCCACTTAGGATGTCTACGACCAGCCGGAGAAGATGTGAAGGCAGTTGTGATAGTCACAAATGAGGAGGAGAAGGAGCTGTGCAGCATGAGGGTCGCGGATGTGCACGTGTGGCCTGAGTGCATCGAGGATATGGAGCGGCTCATGCAACGATGGTGGTGAAATCATAAGGGTGTTTTCATGATGATAGAAAAATGGTGGAAGGATAAAGGGGATGGTGAGATTCTATGATGATAGTTTCATTACCCGTTGCAACGCACGGGCATTTTTGCTAGTATATATATATATACTATTAAAGGGAATAGGTATTCTTGGTTTTGTTCCAGTTTGTTTCGTCCCGTTTTGATTTATTTTTTTTGAAAAGCTTACACACAACATTATTAGGTACACATGACACGTATAGCCATGATCACGTACTAGAAAAAAAGGTACTAGGCACGTCGCTACGTCCGGACTCTAAAATACTTATAGCCATGGTCACGTATACATATACTAGGAAAAAAGATGTACTAATCACATCCGGACTCTAAACGTAAAAGGGAAAGTACAAACATATGTATACAAGGAATAGCAAACCGAAGACAATTCTTCACTCGGTCAAAAAAGCGTAAGGCACATGATAACATTATCTGTGCTACAATGGACGCCCTCTCTTGAATTGGTTGTTCACAAAGCCAACTATTTCACGATAGACTTTCACGGTTTTTTCCTGGATAGACTCCCACTTATGCACGGCTGTGTTGATATTTTGACTCCCACTTATGCACGCTTGTGTTGATGTTTTTTGCATGGTCACAGCTGTGTTATAGCAAATTAGAGGTCATAGGTCACCATACATCTAAAAAATGAATATATTATTTTGATCTGTATACTTTCAGCATAAAAAATATGGTCTATTGATCTTAAGTTCACGCCCCCGCAGAAAAAAGAAGATCTTGATTTTTATAGTTGAGACTAAGAGACAGAAATCCAAAACAAAGATTAACAAAATAGAAAAAGTTAGCCATAACTATTGTTATGTACACATGAATTTAAGTTAGCACGTACAATCTATACATACTATTAAAGGGTTGTTTGCTTCCGCTTTGTTTCGTCCCGTTCT
>NW_025256936.1:0-1825 GCF_018294505.1 Triticum aestivum
TTTTGTTTTCTGATACGTCTCCAACATATCTATAATTTTTGATTGTTCCATGCTATTATATTATCCATCTTGGATGTTTTATATGCATTTATATGCTATTTTATATGATTTCTTGGGACTAACCTATTAACCTAGAGCCCAGTGCCAGTTTCTGTTTTTTCCTTGTTTTTGAGTTTTACAGAAAATGAATACCAAACAGAGTCCAATTGACCTGAAAATTTACGGTGATTTTTTATGGGCGAGAAGAAGCCCCCGAAGCAAAAGAGTTAGGCCAGAAGAGCCACGAGGCCTCCACAAGGGTGGAGGGCGCCCCCACCCCCCTAGGGCGCGCCTTCCGTCCTTGTGGGCTCCTCATGGACCCCCCTGACTTGTTCTCGACGCAAATAATTCCTATAAATACCAAAACCCCTAGAAATAAACCTAGATCAGGAGTTCCGCCGCCGCAAGCCTCTGTAGCCACCAAAAACCAATCGAGACCCTGTTCCGGCACCCTGCCGGAGGGGGAAATCATCACCGGTGGCCATCTTCATCATCCCGGCGCTCTCCGTGACGAGGATGGAGTAGTTCACCGTCGGGGCTGAGGGTATGTACCAGTAGCTATGTGTTTGATCTCTCTCTCTCTCTCTCTCTCTCTCTCTCTCGTGTTCTTGATTTGGCACGATCTTGATGTACCGCGAGCTTTGCTATTATAGTTGGATCTTATGATGTTTCTCCCCCTCTACCTTCTTGTAATGGATTGAGTTTTCCCTTTGAAGTTATCTTATTGGATTGAGTCTCTAAGGATTTGAGAACACTTGATGTATGTCTTGCATGTGCTTATCTGTGGTGATAATGGGATATTCACGTGATCCACTTGATGTATGTTTTGGTGATCAACTTGCGGGTTATGTGACCTTGTGAACTTATGCATAGGGGTTGGCACACATTTTTGTCTTGACTCTCAGGTAGAAACTTTGGGGTACTCTTTGAAGTTCTTTGTGTTGGTTGAATAGATGAATCTGAGATTGTGTGATGCATATCGTATAATCAAACCCGCGGATACTTGTGGTGACATTGGAGTATCTAGGTGATAACCCACAAGTATAGGGGATCGCAACAGTTTTCGAGGGTAGAGTATTCAACCCAAATTTATTGATTCGACACAAGGGGAGCCAAAGAATATTCTCAAGTATTAGCAGTTGAGTAGTCAATTCAACCACACCTGGATAACTTAATATCTGCAACAAAGTATTTAGTAGCAAAGTAATATGGAAGTAACGGTAACGGTAGCAAAGTAATATTTTTGGGTTTTGTAGTGATTGTAACAGTAGCAATGGAAAAGTAAATAAGCGAGGAACAATATGTGAAAAGCTCGTAGGCATTGGATCGGTGATGGAGAATTATGCCGGATGCGGTTCATCATGTAACAGTCATAACATAGGGTGACACAGAACTAGCTCCAATTCATCAATGTAATGTAGGCATGTATTCCGAATATAGTCATACGTGCTTATGGAAAAGAACTTGCATGACATCTTTTGTCCTACCCTCCCGTGGCAGCGGGGTCCTAGCGGAAACTAAGGGATATTAAGGCCTCCTTTTAATAGAGTACCGGACCAAAGCATTAACACATAGTGAATACATGAACTCCTCAAACTATGGTCATCACCGGGAGTGGTCCCGATTATTGTCACTTCGGGGTTGCCGGATCATAACACATAGTAGGTGACTATAGACTTGCAAGATAGGATCAAGAACTCACATATATTCATGAAAACATAATAGGTTCAGATCTGAAATCATGGCACTCGGGCCCTAGTGACAAGCATTAAGCATAGCAAAGTCA
>NW_025256937.1:0-1825 GCF_018294505.1 Triticum aestivum
TGCTGCTCTAGTGAAGAAACCCAAGGTAAAACCCAAACCCGAGACTAAGTGCTTCTGTAATAAGGGGAACAACCACTAGAGCAGAATTACCCTAGATACTTGGTAGATAAGAAGGCTGGCAAGGTCGATAGAAGTATATTGGATATACATTGTGTTAATGTGTACTTTTCTAGTACTCCTAGTAGCACCAGGGTATTAGATACCGGTTCGGTTGCTAAGTGTTAGTAACTCGAAACAAAAGGCTACGGAATAAACGGAGACTAGCTAAAGGTGAGCTGACGATATGTGTTGGAAGTTTTTCCAAGCTTGATATGATCAAGCATCGCACGCTCCCTCTACCAAAGAGATTGGTGTTAAACCTAAATAATTGTTATTTGGTGTTTGCGTTGAGCATAGACATGATTGGATTACGTCTATCGCAATACGGTTATTCATTTAAGGAGAATAATGGTTACTCTGTTTATTTGAATAATACCTTCAATGGTCTTACACCTAAAATGAATGGTTTATTAAATCTCGATCGTAGTGATACACATGTTCATGCCAAAAGATAGTAATGATAGTACCACCTACTTATGGCACTGCTACGTAAGTCATATCGGTATAAAACGCATGAAGAAGCTCCATATTGATGGATCTTTGGGCTCACTCGTTTTTTGAAAAGTTTGAGACATGCGAACCATGTCTATTGGTGTATATGCATGAAGAAACTCCATGCAAATGGACCGTTTTGACTCACTTGATTTTGAATCACTTGGGACATGCAAATCATACCACATGGGCAAGATGACTGAAAAGCCTCGTTTTCAGTAAGATGGAACAAGATAGCAACTTGTTGGAAGTAACACATTTTGATGTGTGCAGTCCAATGAGTGCTGAGGCATGCAGTGAACATCGTTATGTTCTTACTTCACAGATGATTCGAGTAGATGTTGAGTATATTTACTTGAAGAATCACGAGTCTGAATTATTGAAAGGTTCAAGTAATTTCAGTGTGAAGTTGAAAGATCGTCGTGACAAGAGGATAAAAGATCTATGATATGATCATAGAGATGAATATCTGAATCACGAGTTTGGCATAGAATTAAGACATTGTGGAAATTTTTTCACAACTGATACAGCCTGGAACACCATAGTGGGATGGTGTGTCCGAACATCATAGTTGCACCCTATTGGATATGGTGCGTACCTTGATGTCTCTTATCAAATTACCACTATTGATCATGGGTTAGGCATTAAAGACAACCACATTCACTTTAAATAGGGCACCACGTAATTCCGTTGAGATGACACCGTATGAATTATGGTTTAGAGAAACCTAAGCTGTCATTTCTTAGAAGTTTGGGGCTGCGATGCTTATGTGGAAAGGTTTCAGGCTGATAAGCTCGAACACAAAGCGGATAAAATGCATCTTCATAGGACACCCAAAAACAGTTGGGTATACCTCCTAATTCAGATCCGAAAGCAATAGGGATTGTTTCTTGAATCGGGTCCTTTTTCGAGGAAAGGTTTCTCTCGAAAAGTTGAGTGGGAGGATGGTGGAGACTTGATGAGGTTATTGAACCGTCACTTCAACAAGTGTGTAGCAGGGCACAGGAAGTTGTTCCTGTGGCACGTACACCAACTGAAGTGGAAGCTTATGATAGTGATCATGAAACTTCGGATCGAGTCACTACCAAACCTCGTGGGATGACAAGGATGCGTACTACTTCAGAGTGGTACGTAATCCTGTCTTGGAAGTCATGTTGCTAGACAACAATGAACCTACGAGCTATGGAGAAGCGATGGTGGGCCCGGATTCCGATAAATGGCTCAAGGCCATAAA
>NW_025256938.1:0-1825 GCF_018294505.1 Triticum aestivum
GCTCTTTCTCCTGGAAAAGTCATGAGCATTAATATACTTCATAGGAATCTTTTCCTTAAAAACGGTGGCGTGCCATACCGTTGCGGCGACGTTTCAATTCGCACAGCACCCCTCTTCCGCCTGCTGGGCCGAATTGACCCTTGTTGGTCAGCCGCCGCGGGATCAGCTTCCCGCCTTGAAGGCACCTCCTGCGAGACACCGTTGGTATACGGTGGTCAGAAATAAGCACGGACGAAGTAATGGTGTCAGGGCTCCGGTCATAGTTACCTGGGAAGCCGGAGATAAACCGGGGTAATCAGCCGTAATGGCGACTAGAGCATTGTCCATGCTAAGTTGGTGGAACACCCCGTCAATCAGCTCCACCTTTATGTCCGGATCCTCTTCGGAGGCCGGATCAAGGGATCTTCCCGGATCCTCGGGTTGTGGAGTCGGACTGTGTATGCCCTCCACATCCCGGCGCAGTTCCTGCGTCGAAATCATAAAATAAGACACTTAACTTTGAAAGCACGAATCGGATAGATAAATGTCCGCTTACCCAGCTCCGAGGGTTATTCATGGAGAATCCGTTCAATGGACTCGTTTGGAGGAAGTCCTCCTTCTCCCCCTTGTACAAGCCGGACAGGATCTTCACCAGATCGGTGGCCGATCCCGGCCCCTTGCCGCCATGACGGGTGGCGTCATTCTCCCCGTTGAAATCCCACATGGGGTGGCCCCTATATTGGAGCGGCTGCACCCCTCGCATAATGCACGTGGCAATGACTCCAATCATGGTCAATCCGGAATGAGCCAGCAACCTTATTCGGCCCATCAGATAATGGACGCTCCTGTCATCTTCCCGTTGAGGGCTCCGCGGGCGCCAACTCAGGCGTTTCTTCAGAGGAGCGTTGCTGAACTCCGGGAGGCCGATCCGAACTGGGTCCGGCAGTGGAGCGTCTTCCAGGTAAAACCATTCCGAAGGCCAGTCTTCGGACGCCTTCTTCGGGGTTCCGGATAGATATCCGGTCCCGGCGATGCGCCATATTTCGGCTCCACCCACTTGATATATCGACCCCTCGTGAGAAATGGGGCTCGATGCCCAAGAACAGCTCGCAAAGAGCTACGAAAGCCGCAATGTGCAGAATGGAGGCGGGCGTAAGGTGATGAAGCTGGAGTCCATAGAACTCCAGAAGCCCCCGGAGAAACGGATGTATGGGAAGTCCGAGCCCCCTTATTAGATAAGGGACGAAGCACACCCGCCCGCTCTCCTTTGGAGGGACTGGGGGTGTTTTCCGCCTGCTTTCCACCTTTGTAGGTGGCCAGCCCGGCTCGAACCGGGACCATGAAGGACGGAGGAAGGTATCCCTCCGCTTGGAGCATCACCAGCTCGTTGTGCGGGACTGAACATCTCCTCCAATCTCCTGGTTGAGGGCTGGGAGCGTGAGAGGAGGAGCCGCGTCGACGGTCCATGATGGAGTGGATTTTTGTTAGAAGCGCTCTGATGAGTACTCGCGGAGGGAGGATGGTGTGATTTGGATCTGGATCCTTGCCTCTCTTATAGGCAGCCTATTCGCGCAGTTTGGGGGTAAAAACGTAAAAATACCCTGGTTTTTCGCATTCATACGACACGTGGAAGAGGGCCATTATTATGCGTAGAAGCCAAGGAGCGCAACATTTATAAGGAAGCCGAACACTATTCGGCAAGCACATGGAATTTGGAGGAGAACCCGCCTTGCAACGCCGAAGACAATATACGCGCCGGACTCATCGTCATTGAAGCCTGTTTCGGGGGCTACTGAGGGAGTCCTGGACGAGGGGGGTGTCTGGATAGCCGAACTATCATCATCAT
>NW_025256939.1:0-1825 GCF_018294505.1 Triticum aestivum
GCTCTTTCTCCTGGAAAAGTCATGAGCATTAATATACTTCATAGGAATCTTTTCCTTAAAAACGGTGGCGTGCCATACCGTTGCGGCGACGTTTCAATTCGCACAGCACCCCTCTTCCGCCTGCTGGGCCGAATTGACCCTTGTTGGTCAGCCGCCGCGGGATCAGCTTCCCGCCTTGAAGGCACCTCCTGCGAGACACCGTTGGTATACGGTGGTCAGAAATAAGCACGGACGAAGTAATGGTGTCAGGGCTCCGGTCATAGTTACCTGGGAAGCCGGAGATAAACCGGGGTAATCAGCCGTAATGGCGACTAGAGCATTGTCCATGCTAAGTTGGTGGAACACCCCGTCAATCAGCTCCACCTTTATGTCCGGATCCTCTTCGGAGGCCGGATCAAGGGATCTTCCCGGATCCTCGGGTTGTGGAGTCGGACTGTGTATGCCCTCCACATCCCGGCGCAGTTCCTGCGTCGAAATCATAAAATAAGACACTTAACTTTGAAAGCACGAATCGGATAGATAAATGTCCGCTTACCCAGCTCCGAGGGTTATTCATGGAGAATCCGTTCAATGGACTCGTTTGGAGGAAGTCCTCCTTCTCCCCCTTGTACAAGCCGGACAGGATCTTCACCAGATCGGTGGCCGATCCCGGCCCCTTGCCGCCATGACGGGTGGCGTCATTCTCCCCGTTGAAATCCCACATGGGGTGGCCCCTATATTGGAGCGGCTGCACCCCTCGCATAATGCACGTGGCAATGACTCCAATCATGGTCAATCCGGAATGAGCCAGCAACCTTATTCGGCCCATCAGATAATGGACGCTCCTGTCATCTTCCCGTTGAGGGCTCCGCGGGCGCCAACTCAGGCGTTTCTTCAGAGGAGCGTTGCTGAACTCCGGGAGGCCGATCCGAACTGGGTCTGGCAGTGGAGCGTCTTCCAGGTAAAACCATTCCGAAGGCCAGTCTTCGGACGCCTTCTTCGGGGTTCCGGATAGATATCCGGTCCCGGCGATGCGCCATATTTCGGCTCCACCCACTTGATATATCGACCCCTCGTGAGAAATGGGGCTCGATGCCCAAGAACAGCTCGCAAAGAGCTACGAAACCCGCAATGTGCAGAATGGAGGCGGGCGTAAGGTGATGAAGCTGGAGTCCATAGAACTCCAGAAGCCCCCGGAGAAACGGATGTATGGGAAGTCCGAGCCCCCTTATTAGATAAGGGACGAAGCACACCCGCCCGCTCTCCTTTGGAGGGACTGGGGGTGTTTTCCGCCTGCTTTCCACCTTTGTAGGTGGCCAGCCCGGCTCGAACCGGGACCATGAAGGACGGAGGAAGGTATCCCTCCGCTTGGAGCATCACCAGCTCATTGTGCGGGACTGAACATCTCCTCCAATCTCCTGGTTGAGGGCTGGGAGCGTGAGAGGAGGAGCCGCGTCGACGGTCCATGATGGAGTGGATTTTTGTTAGAAGCGCTCTGATGAGTACTCGCGGAGGGAGGATGGTGTGATTTGGATCTGGATCCTTGCCTCTCTTATAGGCAGCCTATTCGCGCAGTTTGGGGGTAAAAACGTAAAAATACCCTGGTTTTTCGCATTCATACGACACGTGGAAGAGGGCCATTATTATGCGTAGAAGCCAAGGAGCGCAACATTTATAAGGAAGCCGAACACTATTCGGCAAGCACATGGAATTTGGAGGAGAACCCGCCTTGCAACGCCGAAGACAATATACGCGCCGGACTCATCGTCATTGAAGCCTGTTTCGGGGGCTACTGAGGGAGTCCTGGACGAGGGGGGTGTCTGGATAGCCGAACTATCATCATCAT
>NW_025256940.1:0-1825 GCF_018294505.1 Triticum aestivum
TTAACTGTGTTTTGTAAAAGTTCAGTTTAACTATGTTTCCTGTTTTAACTTTTTGTTTGCTGTGTAAATATAGCGCCTGATTATCACATTATCCAGTTTGGGAGGTTAGATAACTTTATCAGTCTGTAGTAGGTTCTGTTCACATTTTTTTCTTAGTGTGTATTTTCGTGTTTTCTTTTGGCTAACGCCCACACGTGTAGTGGGAGTCAAACCCGCCCACACGCCATATAACACACAGACTACGCCATGTCACCGCATGCATGCATGTGGAAATCTTTTTGGATTTTCAGTTTTTAAAATATTTTATCTCTTAAATGAAAATTCCGATTGAAAATCCGTTTTCACCATTAAATCCCTCGCGACGAGATCTTCGAAACTAGATCTCATATTGATATATTTCGGCGAATTTTTTTTGGTTAAAAGTTGCCATGTCTATTGCATATGAATTGCCATAATATTTACACTGAAGTTGCCATGATATGTTTCAGCTATTTTCTTTTACATTTAAAAGTAAATTTTAACATATTATAAAACGGGGAATTAAGAAACTAGACTTGTCATGCACCATAAACTAAAATTGCCATGATACATGCACTTAAAATTGCCATGGTTCATACAAAAAAATATTTTCATGGTTAAAGTACTGGAATTGCCATCATCAAAAGACTAAAATTGCCAAGATCTACCAACTAAAATTGCCACATGGCAACTTTAGTTTAAGCACTATGGCAACTATAGTGTAAACATCATGGCAACTTCTGGGTCAAAAAAAAATTCGTCGAAAGATATCAACATCATCTCTAGTTTTGAAGATCTCGTCGAGACGGATTTAATGGTGAAAATGGAATTTTAATTTGCTTTTTTAATTAGGAGATAAAACATTTTTAAGCCAAAAACCAAAAAAAATTCTGCAGATGTCATCTATTCATACGCGGCAAAATGAATGGTGATGGAGGCGTGTGGGCGATATGCAAACGCCCACACGTGTGGGCGTTAGTTTTTCTGTTTCTTTTTTTATAGTTTGAACATTCCTCAAATTAACACGTCATATGAGGGGGGGGGTGTTATTCTGGAGGTTTAATATTATCTCAAGGCTATATTTTTTTCAATTTTTTCACCTCCCCCATACATGCAGGGGTGCAGATCATGCAGGTCATAGATCTTCCAGTGTTGGCTATGATGCCAACTACGATCCTGACAATGATTTATCACACAGCGATAGTCTGGATGAGAGCAGCGCATCCAGCGATGATGTATGCTTGATTTAATTTGTTTTCCTTTTTTTTTGTTTTCTTGTTCTATTTTACCTGTGTAACAGGTTTTTCTTTCAGTTTGTCTAATTCACATCTAGATGTTTTCTAAGGATGTCACATTTAAGCTCCCACAAATAAGGCAGCAACAAGGAACAAAAAAACTGGGACAAAAAAATAGACCACAAACATAGTGGACATTAGGTTAGATGTGACATAACTATGTCACATCTAGATGTGCCTTAGATAGACCCTTTTTTCTTTCTCTTTTCCTGTTTCTTCACTCTAAAAGGAGTCTGTATCTAGGAGGAAGATGTTAGAGGATGCTTTGGTCGGATTTTTAAAGGATGTATGTTTTAATCTTGTTTTTTGTATATTTTTAGTATGTTTTATCTTCCCGATGATGGTTTCTATTTTTTGGTTTTCATCTTACCCAATAGGCTCTAAAATCACTCAAGAGGGATTTCTCAAATTTTTGCCAGAGTGCTAATATCAAAGTCGAGGTTCTTGAATCTCTATGTGACAACTCTTTTAATGTGTTTTGCATTACTAAATTCCATTTTTTTGTTTTTTTT
>NW_025256941.1:0-1825 GCF_018294505.1 Triticum aestivum
CTAGATCCCGTGGTCAAACGCTACAGGGTTAGCCGGGACGGGGGCCCTGGGGGGTAGCAATGCCACCGGAGCGTCGTACCGGGCCCTCATACATGCGGGGTGGTGTTGTGGCATGTCCGAAGAGGCGGCACGCGTCTCCGGGTTGTGGCCCCCCTCACGGATGGCAATGAAACGGTAGTAGACGTTCTGCGGTAACGATGCAGCGTGAATATTATTAAATACTTGGAGCGCGATAAAATCATGAGTTTTTTACACAACGTGGGCACATGTGCTATAGGACTGATGGTAATTTTTCATAATTTTTTGTGATGGAGAAGTATCTGAACACTTCCCTCTACGCGGATTGCTCTTCGCACGTCTATGACTGTGGCCGGCGGCCTCCGGGGGCTAGCATACCGTCAAATCTTGCGTAGGCGGCCTCTCACAAATCTGGAAGTGTTGAGGCGGTTGCAAACGCCCAGCACGCGTCTCTGGGGTGTGCCCCCCCCCCCTCACGGACGCCGCCGCCGCCGGCACCTTGAGGGGGGAAACGGACGCGTCGGGTCTACACGGAGTGGATGTAGCTGTGGGTTTGGCCCAGATGTTGCTCCAAAGTGTTCCTATGGGCCGACCTAACACAACCGGGTGGAGAGGTCCACTGGTCAAAGCCCGTCCGTGCAAAGTCAAAGGGCTAGATCCCGTGGTCAAATGCTACAGGGTTAGCCGGGACGGGGGCCCTGGGGGTAGCAATGCCACCGGAGCGTCGTACCGGGCCCTCATACATGCGGGGTGGTGTTGTGGCATGTCCGAAGAGGCCGCACGCGTCTCCGGGTTGTGGCCCCCCTCACGGACGGCAATGAAACGGTAGTAGACGTTCTGCGGTAACGATGCAGCGTGAATATTATTAAATACTTGGAGCGCGATAAAATCATGAGTTTTTTACACAACGTGGGCACATGTGCTATAGGACTGATGGTAAATTTTCATAATTTTTTGTGATGGAGAAGTATCTGAACACTTCCCTCTACGCGGATTGCTCTTCGCACGTCTACGACTGTGGCCGGCGGCCTCCGGGGGCTAGCATACCGTGAAATCTTGCGTAGGCGGCCTCTCACAAATCTGGAAGTGTTGAGGCGGTTGCAAACGCCCAGCACGCGTCTCCGGGGTGTGCCCCCCCCTCACGGACGCCGCCGCCGCCGGCACCTGGAGGGGGGAAACGGACGCGTCGGGTCTACACGGAGTGGATGTAGCTGTGGGTTTGGCCCGGATGTTGCTCCAAAGTGTTCCTCTGGGCCGACCTAACACAACTGGGTGGAGAGGTCCACTGGTCAAAGCCCGTCCATGCAAAGTCAAAGGGCTAGATCCCGTGGTTAAACGCTACAGGGTTAGCCGGGACGGGGGCCCTGGGGGGTAGCAATGCCACCGGAGTGTCGTACCAGGCCCTCATACATGCGGGATGGTGTTTTGGCATGTCCAAAGAGGCGGCACGCGTCTCCGGGTTGTGGCCCCCCTCACGGACGGCAATGAAACGGTAGTAGACGTTCTGCGGTAACGATGCAGCGTGAATATTATTAAATACTTGGAGCTCGATAAAATCATGAGTTTTTTACACAACGTGGGCACATGTGCTATAGGACTGATGGTAATTTTTCATAATTTTTTGTGATGGAGAAGTATCTGAACACTTCCCTCTACGCGGATTGCTCTTCGCACGTCTACGACTGTGGCCGGCGGCCTCCGGGGGCTAGCATACCGTCAAATCTTGCGTAGGCGGCCTCTCACAAATCTGGAAGTGTTGAGGCGGTTGCAAACGCCCAGCACGCGTCTCCGGGGTGTGCCCCCCCCC
>NW_025256942.1:0-1825 GCF_018294505.1 Triticum aestivum
GCATCATATGTACAATTATACAGTCAGATCTATGAATATTATCAGATCTGTGTTATCTCCTATATTTTACCTTTGGAAGATTAGCTTACCTTATAGCAAGATGCTAGCCATCTCTCAAGCAAAACGATGAAACACTACTTTCTACATGTATCTACTCATTCCATCACACATGTCATGGAGCATCCGTGCCTAACTTTTGAAGTTGAAGATCAAGGTATAATAAGACTAAAACTCCATAAATATTACTTGATGAACGGTTTCAGGAAATACCATTGACTTCGGTAGTCGTCTTCCTTAGAACTTCGATAGGCGATCAAGGGCAGGAAGCTGTTTCGTTCCTTCTGATATATCAAATTCATTCAGCAAAGAATAGCCATGATCATCAGAATTTAAAGCCATGGGGGGCATGTGGAATTTAGGCTATAAGACCCATGATTAATGCAAGCAATTACTTGTATCCTTATATAGGCTCGGAAATCATGGATTTTGACAATTGGGGCATATCTTATATATTGGTTATAATTAACGCTCATTAAGGATACTTACGGAGTGAATATTGGGATTTTGATAAAAATACATTATGTCATTTATACAATAGAAAATGGGTGGTTCAGATTACTAATAGAAAAGAACGACTGAGATCCATAATATGTTTTTGATCTAGATGACATATATGGACATAAAGGGTTCATCTGCCAATACTACATAGAGAGTATGTTTTGTAAGGCACTTTTTCGGTCTATTCATGAAATGTGAAGGCAACACAATAGAGAACACCAACAATAACTTGCATCCAAGTATAATGCTAACATCCCATGGATTTTGAATGTTGCCGCACGACCCATATATAGGGCATAATTAAGGCTCATTAAGCATATTTTTAATTGAATATTGGCATATTTTTAAAAAATCCTATATTAATAAGCCAATATAAAACGGGTGGTTCAGATTACCAATAGAAAAGAACAGAAGAGATCCATATTATGTTGTAGATCAAAATGTTATGCATAGACATAAAGAGTTTGTCAACAAATACAACATGCATAGTATTTTTTTTTGTGTGGGAAAAACTTCTGATCTATTCGTCAACTGTCAGTGTAGCACTAAGAACACCAATACATCTGGGTCCATAGACAACATGCACAGGACCGAGCCGAAGCCGCGCCACCTTCATCGCTTCTCGCGCACCGATGCCAAAAAAAACTTGTTTTAGTAGACAATAAAGAAGACATCATGTTAATTAAGGACCCACATGACGAGCACACCTAAGCAACAACCGTTGCCGGCGAAGAGAAGCGTATATTATGATTCACGAATGAGAATCTAATAGATTACTCACAGCGTGTTTGTTTCATCATTGGAATGCACTGCTCGACTTTATAAACGAACTTGAGAGGTTTTTTGAGTCCAATTTTCAAAGAGATTTCTCCCCCTATGTTTGTTTCATCTTCAAAATGCACTGCTCTACTTTAAAAACCAAGTTGAGTGGTATTTGAGACTAATTTGATAATAGATTTATTATAGTGACCTATATACGATTAAACACGCATCAGTTCCAGTTTTCAGCACACACACACACACACACAAACACACACACTAATTCAATGCTTGATTTATTCTGTTCTAATTTTCTATGTACGCACCTTTGTAAGCTACCAAAGGAGATGTCCTTTGCAAACATTTACTTACGAACACTAAAAAAACTAAAAATTCATTAAAAAACTGTTTTTTCGTCAAGAAGGACACTAAAATGCATGATGTACGGGGAAAATCTCTTCGTATTCAGACATCTAAGGAGCCCGTGGAGAAAAGTATAAAATTGGTC
>NW_025256943.1:0-1825 GCF_018294505.1 Triticum aestivum
TTTTGTGACGAGAACATTGTTCTTGGTGCCTCCTGTCTTTAGGGGTTGTGGCAGTGTCCCGGGGAGTTGAGCTCCGAGGTGTTGTCGTCACAATTTTATCGTTGCAATTCTGGTATACTTGAGATATGTGCGCGACATCGGAAATCTCTTTTATGCAGTTCGTTGGTGAGATAACCTCGACGCCACCCAGTACTGGGGCGGGAGTTCGGGAGTATCGCCATAACTTGTATAACGGATGCTTTTCGAAGGTTGAGATAGATGGTTTCCGAAGGTTTCTTGGTTATGTGTTGAAGGATGGATACAGCTGGATGTAGGATTTGCTAGTTTGGGTGAGATATTGTGCTTCCCCTGTATCCCCAACACCTGATTGCATAACCAGAAAGGTTCGGGAATTTCATAGGTGGGAATTCTAGTAGCTTTAGTTCTTCTTCCACGGATATTGGTTTGAGATTGGGATTTCTTACCGATTATTCGTTCTTGATCCGTACCTTGTTGATTTATTTCTCTACCTTAATTCTTCGTGGCTCCTCAATTTATGGATATGTGACCACTTCAAGAGAAATGCATTCGTTCATTCTGTTCGGATGTGAAGACTATATGTTGCAATTTTCATTCCGTTGGATTCAGCTTCTATATTGTTGTCTATCAGTGTGCTAATGGTGGTCAACCTCTTCAGGATGGCTCCTCCAATGCGCACGACTCCGAATCCTGATCCGCCTCCACCTCCGCATCCTCCGGAAGCATGGCAAGCTGTGATGGCCGCTACTAATGCAAACACACAGTTGATCATGCAAATTCTCCAAGAGCGCAATCAAGGCAGTCAAGGGAATCAAGGCCATAATCAGCACCACTTTGCTACACTGAACCAGTTCCTTGCTAATGGCCCAAAGACGTTCAGCGGTTGTGTTGAGGCTACCGATGCTGACGATTGGCTAGTGGATCTGGGCAAGCATTTTGAATGCAGCAACGTCAGGCCTGAAGATTTCGTCAACTTCACTTCTTTCCAGCTCAAAGATCAGGCTGCAGAGTGGTTCCAGCAGTACAAGGATTCCAGAGGTGGACGTGTTATCACTTGGAATGATTTTCGTCAAGATTTTCGCGCTCATCACATCCCTCAAAGTGTGGTTGAGAGTAAGCATCAGGAATTCTGCAATCTGAAGCAAGGCTCTTTGTCTGTCTATGACTACAACAAGTTGTTCCAGAAGCTCGCCCGTTTTGCCAAGCAGGATGTTCCTGATGAGAAGAGCATGATCTATCAGTTCAGGGGTGGTCTTCGTGAGGAAATTCAGCTCGCTCTTGTCCTCTTTGAGCCATTGAGATACGATGAGTTCTACAACATGGCACTGAAGCAAGAGGCTGCTCAGTTGAGGTGTGATGCTTCCAGGAAGCGTGCCAGAGATGTTACTCCGTCTTCCTCTACTCAAGTGGTCAAGCAGCAGAAGTTCTGGCTTCCTCCTCCTCCGTTCCGCCAGCCGTTTCAGCAGAAGAGCAAAGGTGGCAGTGGTTTCTCCCACCCACCCAACCCAGGCTTTCAGAACAAGTCTTCGTCTCAAGCGCCAAGATCGAGTGCTCTGTATCACCGTCCGCTTTCAGAGGTCACGTGCAACAAGTGCCAACAGAAGGGTCACTATGCCAACAAGTGTACCAACCAGAGGCGTCTTCCTCCTCCTCCTCCTGTCAGATCGGCAAGTACAGTTGTGGTCAAGCATAACCCCAAGTCCGCCAAGGTCAACTTGATGAATGCAGCTCAGGCAGAGGACTCGTCAGATGTGATCATGGGTAACCTTCCTATTAATGATATTCCTGCTAAAGTTCTTTTTGACAC
>NW_025256944.1:0-1825 GCF_018294505.1 Triticum aestivum
ACCGAGCGGTGCATTAAGCACATAAGCCTTCTGTGCAGCAATGAGGACAATCCTCAGTTTGCGGACCCAGTCCGCATAATTGCTACTACCAACTTTCAACTAAATTTTCTCTAGGAACATATCTTAATCAGTAGAACTAAAGCGCAAGCTATGACATAATTTGCAAATACCTTTTTGACTATGTTCATGATAATGAAGTTCATCTGATTATGAACTCCCACTCAGATAGACATCCCTCTAGTCATCTAAGTGAAACATGATCCGAGTTCAACTAGGCCGTGTCCGATCATCACGTGAGACGGACTAGTCAAGATCGGTGAACATCTCCATGTTGATCGTATCTTCTATACGACTCATGCTCGACCTTTCGGTCCTCCGTGTTCCGAGGCCATGTCTGTACATGCTAGGATCGTCAAGTCAACCTAAGTGTATTGCGTGTGTTCCGAGGCCATGTCTGTACATGCTAGGCTCGTCAACACCCGTTGTATTCGAACGTAAGAATCTATCACACCCGATCATCACGTGGTGCTTCGAAACGACGAACCTTCGCAACGGTGCACAGTTAGGGTGAACACTTTCTTGAAATTATTATAAGGGATCATCCTACTTGCTACCGTCGTTCTAAGCAAATAAGATGCAAAAACATGATAAACATCACATGCAATCAAAAAGTGACATGATATGGCCAATATCATTATGCTCCTTTGATCTCCATCTTCGGGGCACCATGATCATCTTTGTCACCGGCATGACACCATGATCTCCATCATCATGATCTCCATCATTGTGTCTTCATGAAGTCGTCACGCCAACGATTACTTACACTTCTATGGCTAATGTGTTTAGCAACAAAGTAAAGTAATTTACATGGCGTTATTCAATGACACGCAGGTCATACAAAATAATAAAGACAACTCCTATGGCTCCTGCCGGTTGTCATTCTCATCGACATGCAAGTCGTGATTCCTATTACAAGAATATGATCAATCTCATACATCACATATATCATTCATCACATCTTCTGGCCATATCACATCACATAGCACTTGCTGCAAAAACAAGTTAGACGTCCTCTATTGTTGTTGCAAGTTTTTACGTGGTTTGTAGGTTTCTAGCAAGAACGTTTCTTACCTACGTATGACCACAACGTGATTTGCCAATTTCTATTTACCCTTCATAAGGACCCTTTTCATCGAATCCGTTCCGACTAAAGTAGGAGAGACAGACACCCGCTAGCCACCTTATGCAACTTGTGCATGTCAGCCGGTGGAACCTGAACATAATTGTGTATTATTACAAAACTTATATAAAAAAGAAATGTGCAAAAAAAAAGGAAAACCTGTAGAATACCCAAGATCTAAAAAAAGATAAAATAAATCTGAAACAAAAAACAAATAAAAATGGAATAGTCGAAAAAGGCCAGGACGTGTCTAAAGTAAGAGTATAAAAATAAATATGCCTCCACTTTAACACAAGCAAAGCATTGGCGTAGTGGTCACTGCGCGCCCTCTGTTTTCGGTCCGTGCTGGTTTTATTTCTCATACGACATGTCTATAGAGGGAGTATAAAAATATTTAGGCCTCTACTGTAGCGCAAGCGATACATTGGCTTGGTTGTCGGCACTCGCGCACCGCGTACAGTCGGCTTCGGTTCGAATCCTCGCGTGCGCCTTTTTAGGACCCCCTTTTCCGCAAACAAGGGATATTTGCATGATTAAGTTTGAATGAAGGTTTTTTTTGCGCAAAAGGACATGCATTCCCTAACTCTCGCTTTAAGCGAGCACAGGGGAAACCTGACCACCGATGGGCCGGCCCAGCAGCGCGGG
>NW_025256945.1:0-1825 GCF_018294505.1 Triticum aestivum
AAGAAGTTATGCCACAAATACAAAGTTATTCCGAGTGAAGATCAAGTTCCACTCGACAGATCAAACCATGAAGATATTCAACAAGAAATCAAGTTCGGATAAAGCCTAAAAGGTCCCAGACCTCAGATCAAAGTACTCGAGCCCTCGGCTCGGCAGAGTTTAACTGTTACACATCCACTCGGCATTCCGAGGCAAATTTAAGGCAGAGTTTAACAGTTACAAATCCACTCGGCATTCCGAGGCAAATTTAAGGAGAAGCATAAAAGTTTTTCATTCCTCAGGGGGAGGACTGGAAGGGGCGACAAACTCATCCAAGTCGACCGCATCTGCAATACGAGTGGCAGCAGCAATGAAAGTCTCCATGAAGTCTTGAAAGCTGTGCTTCTTGGTATTGGCAACTTGGATGGCGGCCAGCTTCTCTTCTCGCGCCTCCTTGCAATGGACGCGGACCAGAGACAGAGCCACATCAGCGCCACACCGAGCGGAAGACTTCTTCCACTCCTGCACTCGGTCAGGGATTCCGTTAAGACGAGTCATCAGAGACGCGAGATCATTTTGGAGCGTAGCCTTTGGCCAAAGTGCCGGGTCGATCCGTGACATGGCAACCTTCAGTCGAGCCAAGTAGTCCACGACGCCGTCAATGTGAGATTCCAGTCGGAGCAGATTCATGGCAGCTTCATCTTTCACGGGAGAATTGATTGGATCCAAACCTGTTTCGATCCGCCCAGTCTCCTCTTCAAAGTTCTGGCAAAACTCTGCATACACGATCCAAGGATAAGTCAATTTTCATAGACTGAGTCGACACAAAAAAACCAGTACGGAACTGAATGTGCACCTTCAAGCTTGAGGTACAACTTCTTGGCGAGGCTCCTCAAGTAGCTCTCCAGGTCGTCCCTCCTGCGAGCGATGCCTTCCATCTTCTCGTTCAGAGTGAGATTCTCCTTCTTCCAACGTGAGCACTCCCTGTTGGCTTCATTCAGAGCAGTCTTCAGCTTGGTATTCTCTTATTCTAATTGGCCGACCGAAGCCAGCTTCTGTTCAGCCAGAGCGGTCTTGTCATCAGCCTCCTTACGGGCAGCAGCCAGGTCCTTATCCTTCCTCGCCAGAGCTTCGCTCAGTTCTCCTACAAAGAAATGATGGTTGATTCGGAAATAGCAGAGGGGTACTCAAGCCTAAAAACTAACCAGTCAACAAAGACGTCTTACCTGCGGCGCCGTCTCTGACCTTCTGCAGCTCTGTTCTGGCCAGCTCCAAATCAAGGTTCAGTTGAATCTTCTGCTTCTCCAACTCAGTATAGCGAGCTACAAGTTCGCAAGATTTCTGTAAAAAGAAAAAAATCAGACGACAGACGTCCAAGATAAGTTGCTTCCGAGTAACTAAGAGACAATGGTGACATTTCTAAGACCACGGCCGAATCAAAAACATTCAATAGAGGGGTCTACTACCCGCAGTCGACCGGATACAGTTCCATTCGACATGGCCTGACTAGACCGAGTGAAGAAATACAGCTACAACAACACAATGTAAAGACTACAGTCGACTGCCAGCAGTCCACCGTAGTCTCGGGGACTACACCCAGTGGGTGCACTTAGCGTGCCCCACTCATCCAAGAATTGGCAGACACACCCAGTGGGTGTACAGATACAAAGATCTTCAGAAAAGAGATTCTTCAAACAACATATCATAACAGACCAAGTGTTGAGTCGACTAACCTAGACATTGCTCTGAAGAGCCGAGCTCGCGTCATAGGCGGCTTGGCTGGCCTCCCGAGCCACCTTCACTTGCTCCATCATAATCCCCGCCTGGCGTATAGCCTCTTTCGCAG
>NW_025256946.1:0-1825 GCF_018294505.1 Triticum aestivum
TCCTTCGTTTCACAGGTCAGCCCCCAATTTGTTGTGCCACCATCCCTGTCACTGGTACAGCATATGCATTCTGGGTTTTTTCTTTCACATTTGAGAGAAGATGGATAAGTAACACTTTCTGTGTCCAGATTATCTTCAGTTCGTACTATTTATCCATCAGTTTGTCATAATCATGTTTTGACCCAGAGACCCATAACCCAATGTGTTTATGTATTTGTGGTTCAAGAGATGAACAAATGCGCTCTTGTCTGATCGATATTTGTGAAAAACATGTTTTTGTTTGGCCATGCAGCCTTTCAGGTTTTATTCATCTCTGTGATACAAACTTCACCACATTGGAGCTGTGATGATGCGTGTGATGTAGCCTTTGTTCATACTTGAATCGAATGCTCACGAGCTTTGGTGGTTGATATTTTGCTGGATGTTTCAACAGCCCTGCGCGGCTACATTGACGACCGAGCGAGCAAGCAGACGTGTAATGCGAAACATCTGATGTGCAGTTCAGGACCAAATCCACCAGGACCGATTGATGGAGTTCAGAGGTGCATGTACTGACAAAATCTCATGGTGACTCTGTTAATGTTGAATCAATTTTCGAAAAGTGACTTTTCTTTGTTACCACTTAGCTGCAGTCTGCTGTATATCCAGAAAGATCGTTATGCACATTTTTTCACTCGGAGTTCTTTCTCCTGGTTTCCATGCATTTCGTTGTTTAGAACTGGTTTGTACTGGTCATGCCAAACCAGCAGATTGCAGTTTAATGCATGCCCGCATATAAGTAGCAAAACTAAGCCCTATGTTGTGCTGCTCGTAGCTGTAAACTGACTGCTTGCAAAGTATTTAAAACGTTGAACTGCACATTTGTCCTTACTAAAAAGGAGTCTCGGTGTGTGTTTTGAAACTTACTGTTGTTGTATTGTCTTCAATTGTAGTCCCTGAATCCACCGGTATTGGTCTTTGTTCAAAGCAAAGAGAGGGCAAAAGAGCTCTACAGAGAGCTGGTATATGACGACATTAGAGTTGATGTAATCCATGGAGACCTTACTGAAGAGCAGGTATTACTTTTGCATAATTTATTGATACTTATTTTGATAGTTGTTCCTGTAGTTTTCGTTTTCACTGGTTTAGTACTGTCGACATCAGGCTCACTGACTGAATTCTGTATTTCCTTACTTTAGCGTCAAGATGCTGTTGACAACTTGAGAGCTGGAAAAAGGTGGGTGCTAATAGCAACAGAGGTTCTCCCGCGGGGAATGGATTTCAAAGGTGTCAAGTGTGTAATCAACTATGATTTCCCTGAGTCCGCGTCTGCCTACATTCACAGAATAGGTACGAAAGATATCCGGCTTTCCCCCTTGGACATAGTTGTTGCAATAAGATTCTAATAACTCCACTCCCCTGTTATATGTAGGACAGTCCGGAAGAGCAGGCAGATCGGGGGAGGCGATCACGTTCTTCACGGAGGAGGACAAGCCGTTCCTGTGGAACATCGCCAACATACTGGTATCTTCGGGCTGCGAGGTTCCTTCCTGGATGGTGGCGTTGCCCAAGCTCAAGAGCAGGAAGCACAGGGTGGACAGGTACCGCATCTCCTTTTTAACCGATGAAGATTGAGAGTGATATTGTGTAACCGTAACAATTTTGTAGAGATGACACGTTTGGCCTCACTTTTCCCTGTTTGAATGCCCGGTGCGTGTATCACTCAGCTTTCCTGACTAAAACCAGATATGGGCATATGCATCCGAGCATATCTTTTATGATTTGCTACAGTTTTATGCATTGGCTGTTGGACTGTCGTTTCACTCCTAATCACAACACATCAGCT
>NW_025256947.1:0-1825 GCF_018294505.1 Triticum aestivum
GTACAGTGTACTAACCTCTGCAGAGTGTATTTAATTTATCAATAGCCGAGTCCACGGATACGGACACGCTCGAAAGTAAGGTACACCTTGGGTCAACACTTAATTAACATGCACACTAAATTGCACTAAGGATGACAGTGAGGTCATCGTGTTGAGTTGGCCACGAGCTGGTCGGGTTGTGATCGCCGTAAGGATCACGGGCCATGAGTTGGTCGGGTTGTGATCACCGTAAGGATCACAGACCATGAGATGGTCTTGTAGTGATCGCCGTAAGGATCACGGGTATGTGTTGGTAATATTAAGTTTGTTGGTCACATCTGGTAAGCAAGTTGGGAGAATGAGTTCCTGTTGAGCTTAGTCATATCATGTTGGTTATATAGCTGCATTGTTGATTAAAACTGGATAAATATCATAATATTGTCTATCATCTTGTTATGCTTATTGTGAGCTTGCAAGTACATTCAATGTATAGACCTGGCGTGTCATGCCAGATTTCAGGAAAGTCCCGTTGGAAAGGAGTGATGTCCAAGTCTAGACCGTGTCCACATCGGTGTCCTTGTGCTATGGAGTCCCACTACGACGTTGTTCCGCTGCCGAGTAGTTGTCATGCTCGAGGCCCCTTTATGTTCACTAAATAATGTACATATTGTTCAGCCGCACCGTGTGTGCTTCTTGGCCTCGCTAACTATTGTAATATGAACTATGTTCCGTTAGCATGAATAAAGCGGTTGTATTTTGTGCCATGTTGTTGTGTGTTGCTAGAAGACAAGGTCTCTGGGCTGGCAATGCAGGGTAAACCGGCCGCTCTGATCCGGGGTGCCACAGTTGGAAAACACTATTTCTCTCACATGCATATATACACATGCATGGTCTCTACTAGCCCTCTATACGCACATATATGTGCCTACGTGTCTCCCACACGCACATTATCTTTAGGCCTCTCTCGCACACATTGCCACCCCGACACACCTCTCTCTTTGTAGTTGGCAGATATGATTTCATCATATCATTCGATAGGATATCCCTAGCTGTTAGGCTGGATGGTAATACGAGGCAAAGCTTTACCCTAGTTCGGATCGGACCCTTGCAATTGAAGAAAGAGCCTACTCCTGGTCTGTATATTAGTGATAGGGGTGTGTACAAAGTGCACGTGAATACGAGGCATTGTCGTGTGTGTATACTATCGACGAACTAGCCCCCAAGCTTGTATAACATACTAAGGGCCTAGGGTCACAAATCATATATAGTCGGCTTATCACCAGTGGGAATAGAGTCCTCCGCGACTCTGGTAGCTTCGTGTTGTACGCCGAGTCCTCCACATGGGTCTTCATATAACACGTCTCGGTCCAACCTATATGTGGCGCAGGATGGAACCGACCCATGAGTCTTCATGTTGACCCACCACAACTAGAAATGATGTGCCCACCACACCACACACGCAATCGTCCACTAAGAAAATAAGCATATACAATAGTACAACGACATCTAGCTCACGATACGTCTCCATATTTTGTTGATGACACTGACGGACTTTGCATTTGATGCGTGCTCCGTATTTTGTTGACGACACTTATGGTCATTGTATTTGAAGCGAAAGCACGATATGGTCACTGGACTTCAGAATAAGCTCATCATGGTCACCACATACATTTTGTCATGCTAACCAACATGTGGTTGGATGGTTAGAGGACAGTGGTTTCTTGAGCCCACCAAGGTTAAAGTCCAGGTGCTCGCATTTATCTTGTGTTAATTTCAGTATTTTCCGGTGATGTACGTTCAGTGGTAGGAGATGTTCCACTCGACTACGAGGCACCTATGGTGACTT
>NW_025256948.1:0-1825 GCF_018294505.1 Triticum aestivum
AGCAAGTAGACGCTTAAGCTTCACAATATCCTGCTCGGTGAAGGAGACAGTAGACGACGTCGAGCAAGAAGCACGGGTCCCAGAAGAAGAATTGCGCTCCCTATTACACATATCACGTTTCTTCTGGATGCACTCGAACTCAAGGTGACCATCCTTGTTGCAGTAGCCGCAATGAGTACGAGGACGAGAGCGACCATGTTGAGAGAAGAACTTAATATTACTGAAAGGCCAAAGCCAACATATATATATGAGTACAAGAGGATGCTAGCAGACTAGAATGTAAAAGACCAAAGGTCATCACTAATATAACTCTAACACATCTAATCCCTGATATCTAAAAAATAAAAATAATTCCCAATCTGATTGTAAATCTCGGCTCTCTCGGAAGAGAAACTCTAGGGTACCCCTCATGGTCACCTCTTCATCCTTTCGTGCCGTGATGGCCACATTGCCAGCTCCCGCCCCTTCCCAGGTGTGCTTGCATCTGGTACGCATCGTCCTACCTATCACGACCATGCCGCAGCTGCCTTATCCCCTTGGTGTGTGTCATTCTTGGATCGCAATCGTTTGATGTTCTGGCGGCTTGGGGGCACTCTGAATGAGCGCTGAAATTGGATGATCGACTGTCGGCGTCGTGCACTTCGCTCTCCCGGTCGCCAAATCTCTGGAAGTACCTGCAAACGTTGGTGACCCTGTTCTTGTGGAAACTCTGGAAACCTAGCAACGATGTTGTTTTTGAGAACGCCCCTCCATGAGGGCAAACTGTAATCAGGATGATCATATAGCGAGGCCGGGAATGGGAAATGGTAAGTAAGTTTAGGGAGGACATGACGGTAGTCTTCCAAAGGTTGTACACGCTGATGAACCGTGAGTAGTTGTGTTTGTAAAACTGGTGGATGTGTGCTTCTACCACCCCTTCTTCTTGTATGAATATATGATACTCATTGCTTATGTATATTCCAGAAAAACAAAATACATTTAGATTTCCGTACTTCGGCTACAAAAACATATACAGTTGTGGTACAATTAATGTCCGTGTACCCTTAGTCAACATAAAGTCGTGGAACATTTTTTTAAGGCTGGTTGTAATGGGGAGTATCATATACTAGTATCATGCATATGATACTAGTGTATGATACTATATCCATAATGCATGGTATCATATGTTGGTATCATACATGACTATATTTATTGCCATACATGACACAAAGTAGCACATCATTTAATATGATACGGTATCATGATATGATACTGAAAGCTCTCTTTCTTTATTTAATTCTATGCCACCTCATCAAAATTGCTTAGTTGGCATGCATGATACTATATGATACTCCCAGTACAACCAGCCTAATGAGTTGATGCGATATTTATTGCAGATGATCAAAAGCTATTTAAAGAAAGAAATATCAATGATGTTGTAGTGATAGTGCCATATATAGGGGGTGTTTGCTTCCATGGACTTTTTGTTGTAGGGACTAGAAAAAGTCCCTAGCAAACCAAACAGGATGGAACTTTTTTGGTACTTTTTGCTAAAAGTCCTTAGAAGCACCTCCTTGAGAGTCTTTTTCAAAAAGTCCCAGGAACTAGAAAAAGTCCTAGGACTAGAAAAACAAACACCACCATACTCTCATCTCCTCAAACTTGCAACAGCATACGACCAGTCTAAAATCAGTTCTAAGTATTAGTAGACCCAAGATGAGGAATATCACGGTTCACTTGTAAACTAGGATTGGAGCGTGTCTGGAAATTCGCTTCAATAGTTTTTGAGCGTGTTTTTTGGCAGTCCCGAACACCTCGTGTCGGGTCGGCTGCTTACCTAGGAGTC
>NW_025256949.1:0-1825 GCF_018294505.1 Triticum aestivum
ATTAACTGTTGATGCAAAAGAACCAATGTTTAATCATTTTGATATGACCTCTAATCTTGATGATGATTCTGTGTCCAATGACTTATTGCATGTTTGCTTATTTAAGCATGTTGTAGCATGTAAATTTGATGCAAGTAAGGTTTATTCATCGAAGTTAGGATGGTTTAATGATGAACATTGCCAATCTTTTGAAGTGAATAAGAGCTTCACTTATATGTGCAAACTGAGTTGCAATATTTTCATGCCTTCTACTTCTTGTGATAATTTTTTGGCTTTAGATTTTATGAACAATGAAAGTTACTCATGTATACATGTGACATATGTGCAAAAATCAAGGGAAGTTAAAATGGATGACATATACATATACAACATGTACACCTTGTCTCTTTTGTTAGCCACATTTCAGATTAAGCAATGCCGAGGACGGCTTTGTTTTCAAAAAGGGGAGGATGATGAGGACATGACTACCTTGGATACGACCAAAAATATTGCATACATGCATATTTGTTAGGTGATTTCTAATGCAAACTATTCAATAGTCTATTTATGTTAAACAGAACAAAAATACTTCACACACTTTTGTGTTTTGTCTAATTGCAAGTGTATGGGACATTTGTACAATCTACATATGAAGATAAGGGAAAAGGAGATGTTTAGGTTGTGTTCAAAAAGTCCTCTCACGCCACTTTTGGGCCAAGAGGAGATAGAGTCCAAGTCTCTCACGTTCTGGATTCAGATTCGGACTGCACAGACATACCTGACTCAAAACGCCAACAACTTTTTCATACGGACTCCGAATTGGGTGATTCTTTTTTTTGTTGAAAACTAGATTTTGTGCTCTTTCCATCCCAATTGGATTCACCTTCAAATTCGTACGGAGTGTTGAGTTACGGATGAAACAATCTGATGTTGCAGCAGAATCCGAGTCAAACTACAAGCCCAAAGGTGTTGCATCACCTCCACTTGGGCCCATGAGCCTTGTACGACCTAGTGTTAGTTTTAGGCTGCCTTGGGACGTCCTCCCACCTCCTTGGCCGCCACCCCTTGCTCCTATATAAGTAGATCCATCTAGTAGCTTTTTCCTTGGGATTTGTTTAGTTAAAAGTTAGCCATTGCAACTTCATGTACTTCGTTTGTGTCCAACGACCAGACCAAGACCGCTTCCGGATCCCCACTATCAATACCTCATATATATTTGCAATATTCAGATTGCTTTATCATATTCTTGCTCGTTCTTCGATTGCTTGCAGGAATAGACCTTCGTGGTCAGGCTGACCGTGCTTCCCGCATCGTCAGTAACCTCAGGAGATTGGTTTAGCGATTGCTAAGGCGAAATGTCGTGCACGTTTGTAGTCGGATCGTCAAAGTCGTCTCCACCAAATCGATAGTTATCATCTCATCGAAAGATCGGGACACCCTCGCCTCTATCACAATATCCTGAGGAGAGACGGGTTGCTGCTGTTGTTTGTGCTTTCACTAGTTTTGCATGTGTATGGTGGTCTGAACATTGTAGATTATATCCTATTCCAACTACTTGGGCTGCTTTGAAAACTGCTATGCGTACGCGTTGGGTTCCACCATATTATCAACGTGAATTGCTTCAAAAATTGCAGCGTTTAAGACAAGGGAAAAATTCTATAAAAGAATATTATCAGGAATTACAAACTGGCATGATTAGATGTGGTATTGTTGAGGAGAATGAAGCTATGCTTGCACGTTTTCTGGGTGGATTAAATAGAGAGATTCAGACCATTCTAGACTATAAGGAGTATACTAATATCACTCGTTTATTCCATCTTGCTTGTAAAGCTGAACATGAAGTGCA
>NW_025256950.1:0-1825 GCF_018294505.1 Triticum aestivum
CATGAAGGGATCCGTCGGGAAGCCTAAACCGCGACGGAAGTGAGACACGAACACGACGCTCTTGCCAGGCTCGGGAGTTGGGATAACTTGCCCTCGGGCAGGCAGCCTATGCGAAATTTGTAGGTTAAGTACCTGTCATCTCTCAGCTTTAGCACGCCCTCCTCCGTGACGGAGGAGGGCATCCACCGGCCTCGTAGGTCAGGACCGGACATTGTCGAAGATCGAAGGTGCCTGAATTTGGAGCCCTGGGTGTTGGAACTCGGGGAGAGGGGCGGATTCGATAGAGGATTGAATAAAAAGAACGGGCCTTGGTCTCATTATAAGGAGGAAGAATACCAAGAGCCGTCCCCGTGACCGTTTGGAACCCGCCTTCGATGGAGGGGGCGTGGCAACGGGCGCGGTTGGGTTACCCACGTCCGTATTGATGGGAATTCCGGAATAAGGGGAACACGATCTCTGCTTCGACAAGACGTGCCAAGGAAACCGCCTCGCTAAACGTGCTGAGGTGGAACAATAAAAACAATTCGAGTAAAGGCTTGGAAGTGGTGTGACATCACGCCACAAAATACGTCAGCAGATTGATCTTGTGTAATACTATTCTCTCTACGGTGGTATGTGGAATTTATTTTTGCAGAGCCGGACACTATCCTGGTGTTCACAATCTTCTATAAAATTATTCGGAGGAGGAACCCGCCTTGCAATGCCGAAGACAATATGCGCGCCGGACTCGTCGTCATTGAAGCCTGGTTCAGGGGCTACTGAGGGAGTTCCGGATTAGGGGGTGTCCGGATAGCCGAACTATCATCATCGGCCGGACTCCAAGACTATGAAGATACAAGATTGAAGACTTCGTCCCATGTCCGGATGGGACTTTCCTTGGCGTGGAAGGCAAGCTTGGCGATACGGATATGTAGATCTCCTACCTTTGTAACCGACTCTGTGTAACCCTAGCCCTCTCCAGTGTCTATATAAACCGGATGGCCTTAGTCCATAGGACGAACAACAATCATACCATAGGCTAGCTTCTAGGGTTTAGCCTCCTTGATCTCGTGGTAGATCTACTCTTGTAACCCACATCATCAATATTAATCAAGCAGGACGTAGGGTTTTACCTCCATCAAGAGGGCCCGAACCTGGGTAAAAACATCGTGTCCCTCGTCTCCTGTTACCATCCGCCTAGACGGACAGATCGGGACCCCCTACGCGAGATCCGCCGGTTTTGACACCGACAGCTACCATCCCGTGCTCTGTCATTGAGTACGTGCACTATTCACGCGCCATCAAGGAGAAAAAATATTGCGTAGTACTAGGTGCCATCAAAGTGCATGACTCACTTGTGCACTGCATATCTCCATTTTCTTGCATGACACGCCACCTTGATGCTAGATGTCCCGCGTGTCATGGAGGCATATAGTATGATTTTTAAAATGGAGGCATATAGATGTCCTGCGTGTCGGCAAAAGGATGAACAAAGCTCATGTCTTAAATGAAAGAGTGGTAGAATATAGATTCCCGATGACTGAGAAGGAGCAACAAACCTCGAGGTGGAGCGTCTGCACTCATATTATTTTATATTATTCAGCGATATAAAATCAAGCAAATCTCTCCATGTTCCTATACCATTCTATAGTATGAGAATAACTTTGAATGTAAGCCATTGATTCACTCTATCCAATGGTCATAGTTGGAAAATCCAAACAAAACCAAGCATTGGATCAACTCTTTTAGCACTTAGATTATTGCCGCCTGCCCACCTAGCCCACCTATATATCCGCTCATGTGTGATGACCACAAGAGCTATACACTCAGATTGTATGTTAAAAAA
>NW_025256951.1:0-1825 GCF_018294505.1 Triticum aestivum
GAATGCCTACCAGAAACTCGTTGATGAATCAAACGAGATTAGCTGCCTAATGCTAGCTTGTATGGAGCCAATTTGCAACAGGATTTCAAAGATGTGGGGCTTTCGATATGATCGAGAGTCTCAAGAGCATGTCTCAGGTGCAGGATAGGACCGAGAGGTTGAACGTCTGGCGATCCTTGATGTATTGTAAGCTGAAGGAAGGTGATCCAATGAGCCCGCATGTGATCAAGCTTTGGATTGGTTGGGCTTCCTCCTCTTGGATGAGCTCGCTATTGATGCAGTTCTGGGTTCTCTTCCGCCCAGCTATGGGACGTTCATCTCGAACTATCATATGCATGGCATGGATAAGAAGCTCACTGAATTGCATGGGATGCTCAAAGTGGCAGAGCAGGATATTAAGAAAGGCACACATCAAGTGTTGATGGTGCAGAAATCGGCTAAGTTCAAGAAGAGTTGTTCCAAGAAAAAGGCTAAGGCAAAGGGCACGGAGGCGGTAACCTCCGCCGCTGCACCGTCTAGACCAGACTCAAAGACCGTTTGCAACCACTACAAGGAGACCGGTCGCTGGAAGAGGAACTGTAGCAAGTGGCTTGCAGAGCATGGCAAGAAGGCCGAAAATGCTTCTTCGGGCAAAGGTACACTTGTTGCATATGTTATAGACATTTAACTTGCTGACGTACCTAGTAGCTCTTGGGTATTTGATACCGGATCGGTTGTTCATATTTGCAACTCGATGCAGGGGCTGGTAAGAACTAGGCGTGTGGCACAAGGGGAGATTGACATCAGGGTCGGCAACAAAGCAAGAGTTGTTGCGTTGGAGGTCGGCAGGATGCAGCTCCAGCTACCTTCTGGATTTATTTTGGAATTGAATAATTGTTATTACATTCCTGCACTTAGTCAGTGCTAGCTCCTGAGCATGCGTTGGTTTTCCCTTGAAGAGGAAAGGGTGATGCAGCAAAGTAGCGTAAGTATTTCCCTCAGTTTTGAGAACCAAGGTATCAATCCAGTAGGAGACAACACACAAGCCACCTAGTACCTGCATAGACAATCAAGAACCTTGCAACCAACACGATAAATGGGTTGTTAATCCCTTCACGGTCACTCGCAAAAGTGTGATCTAATAGAGATAATAAAGTAAATATTTTTGGTATTTTTGTCGTATAGATTGGAAAGTAAAGATTGCAAAATAGTAAACGATATGCGATGTAAATAAAAGAGATATAATATAATAGGAAAGAGACCCGAGGGACATAGGTTTCACTAGTGGCCTTTCTCAAGATAGCAAGTATTACGGTGGGTGAACAAATTACTGCCGAGCAATTGATAGAAAAGTGCATAATTATGAAGATATCTAAGTCAATGATCATGAATATAGGTATCACGTCCGTGTCAAGTAGACCGAAACAATTCTGCATCTACTACTATTACTCCACACATCGACCGCTATCCAGCATGCATTTAGAGTATTAAGTTCATAAGAACAGAGTAATGCATTAAGCAAGATGACATGATGTAGAGAGATAAACTCAAGCTATATGGTATAAACCCCATCTTTTTATCCTCGATGGCAACAATACAATACGTGCCTTGCTGCCCCTACTGTGACTGGGAAAGGACACCGCAAGATTAAACCCAAAGCTAAGCACTTCACCCATTGCGAGAAAGATCAATCTAGCAGGCCAAACTAAACCGATAATTCGAAGAGATTTGCAAAGATATCAAATCATGCATATAAGAATTCAGAGAAGAACCAAATAATGTTCATAGATAATCTTGTTCATAAATCCACAATTCATCGGATCTCGGCAAACACACCGCAAAAGAA
>NW_025256952.1:0-1825 GCF_018294505.1 Triticum aestivum
TGTGGGTACCCAACACCGCCTTGCCACCCAGGTTCACACCGAGGCCATCTTTCCAGGCGCCTCGCCCTGTTCAACAGTCTGCTCCAGCTAAGCCCTATGGGGGTCCAACCAATAATGCTCCTCCACGTACCAGTTCTGTGACTTGTTTCAAGTGTGGGGAATCTGGTCACTATATGCGTGAGTGCCCCCAGACCAACCCCAATCAATCTGCTAAAGTTGTTGGCCGTGGCAAGCCGACAGGAAAAGTGTTTCATGCCAAACCGGTCGCCGCTTCACGTGGCCATGTCAACTGTGTCTCTGCCGAAGAAGCTCAAGAAGATCCCAACGTCGTTCTCGGTACGCTTCTTGTTAATTGCCACCCGGCATCTGTTCTTTTCGATACAGGAGCCTCTCATTCTTTTATATCTGAAAATTATGCTCGTTTGCATAACGTTGCATTCTGTGACTTGCCATCCTCTATGGTAATTCAAACTCCGGGATCCAAATGGCAAACTTCTAGAGTAAGCCATGGAAATGAAATCCAAGTCCACAGACTTGTTTTTCTTGCATCTTTGATAGCCCTTAAATCTTCAGATATTAATATCATTTTGGGTATGGACTGGATGTCAGCTCATCATGCCCAAATCGATTGCTTTTCTAGGACTGTTCAACTCACCCATCTTTCGGGGAAGATAGTCAGTGTTTTGACTCGAATAGCCAAGCGACAATTATATTCTCTTAATGCCAACCCTTTGCCAGACCTTGAGGATGTTCCGGTAGTCCGTGACTTTCCGGATGTCTTTCCAGAGGAATTGCCAGGTGTTCCACCTGACCGGGATGTTGAGTTCGTAATTGACCTCATTCCAGGAACTGTTCCGATTGCTAGAAGACCTTATAAGATGGCACCATTAGAACTAGCCGAGCTTAAGAAACAACTCGATGAATCCTTGAAAAAGGGTTTCATCCGCCCTAGTTCATCTCCGTGGGCCTGCCCCGTCCTCTTCGTCAAGAAGAAGGATGGTACGGACCGCATGGTTGTAGATTACCGACCTGTCAATTTGGTCACAATCAAGAACAAATATCCACTTCCCAGGATCAACGATCTGTATGATCAGCTCGCTGGATCCTCAGTCTTCTCCAAGATGGATTTGAGGTTGGGATACCATCAAATCAAAATCAGGAACGGGGACATTCCTAAAACGGCCTTTGTTACTCGTTATGGCCAATACGAGTACACCGTCATGTCCTTCGGTTTAACCAACGCTCCAGCCACCTTTTCTCGGTTAATGAACTCAATCTTCATGGAGTATTTGGATAAATTCGTCATAGTTTATCTCGATGATATACTCATCTACTCCAAGAACGAGGAAGAACATGCCGAACATCTAAGACTAGTGTTGCAGAAACTTCGTGAGCATCGCCTTTATGCCAAATTTTCAAAATGTGAATTCTGGTTGTCAGAAGTGACCTATCTGGGCCATGTAATATCTGGTAAAGGTATTGCTGTTAACCCTGAGCGAGTTCAAGCCGTCCTTGATTGGACTCCACCTGAATCTGTCAAGCAAGTTCGGAGTTTTCTAGGCTTAGCGAGCTATTGCCGTCGCTTTGTCGAGAACTTCTCCAAAGTTGCTAAACCTCTAACCGAACTCCTCAAGAAAGATAAGAAGTTCGAATGGACTCCACAATGTGAGCACAGTTTTCAGGAACTGAAAAGACGCCTGACTTCTGCTCCCGTGCTGGTACCGCCAGACTTCTCCAAAGACTTTGTTATCTACTGCGACGCCTCGCGACAAGGACTAGGTTGCATTCTCATGCAAGATCGACACGTAATTGCCTACGCTTCACG
>NW_025256953.1:0-671 GCF_018294505.1 Triticum aestivum
TTGAAAATTGATGATGTGGCTTTGAATGGTGCATTTTGAACACACAAAAAGTCAGGAGTTCAAATAAGTTCAAAAAATGAAATCCCTTTGTAACAGACGAGTTTCCGTATGAAACCCTGATACTTCGAAAGAGACTGTCCGTTCTGTACACGAAGTGCATCCAATTTTTGCCGTAACCCTCTCTACTTTCTTGCACATGCTATGTGGGTGAAATGATGATACCATGCAACCTTTCAACCTTTTCAGAGTTCATTTGAAATGCTTTTCAATTTCAGGGTCTTATAGCTCAAAATAATCAGTAAATGCATGAAAAATAACAAATGAACTCAGAAAGGGTTAACAATTGATGATGTGGCTTTGAATGGTGCATTTTGAACACACAAAAAGTCAGGAGTTCAAATAAGTTTAAAAAAATGAAATCCCCTTGTAACAGACGAGTTTCCGTATGAAACCCTGATACTTCGAAAGAGATAGTCCATTTTGTACACGAAGTGCATCCAATTTTTGCCGTAACCCTCTCAACTTCCTTGCATATGCTATGTGGATGAAATGATGATACCATGCCAACTTTCAACCTTTTCAGAGTTCATTTGAAATGCTTTTCAATTTCAGGGTCTTATAGCTCAAAATAATCAGTAAATGCATGAAAAATAACAAATGAAGTCAGAAAG
>NW_025256953.1:681-1173 GCF_018294505.1 Triticum aestivum
ATTTGAAATGCTTTTCAATTTCAAGGTCTTATAGCTCAAAATAATAAGTAAATGCATGAAAAATAACAAATGAAGTCAGAAAGGGTTGACAATTGATGATGTGGCTTTGAATGTTGCATTTTGAACACACAAAAAGTCTGGAGTTCAAATAAGTTCAAAAATTGAAATCCCTTTGTAACAGATGAGTTTCCGTATGAAACCCTGATACTTCGAAAGAGACTGTCCGTTCTGTACACGAAGTGCATCCAATTTTTGCCGTAACCCTCTCTACTTTCTTGCACATGCTATGTGGGTGAAATGATGATACCATGCAACCTTTCAACCTTTTCAGAGTTCATTTGAAATGCTTTTCAATTTCATGGTCTTATAGCTCAAAATAATCAGTAAATGCATGAAAAATAACAAATGAACTCAGAAAGGGTTAACAATTGATGATGTGGCTTTGAATGGTGCATTTTGAACACACAAAAAGTCAGGAGTTCAAATAAGTTT
>NW_025256953.1:1183-1825 GCF_018294505.1 Triticum aestivum
TTGTAACAGACGAGTTTCCGTATGAAACCCTGATACTTCGAAAGAGATAGTCCATTTTGTACACGAAGTGCATCCAATTTTTGCCGTAACCCTCTCAACTTCCTTGCATATGCTATGTGGATGAAATGATGATACCATGCCAACTTTCAACCTTTTCAGAGTTCATTTGAAATGCTTTTCAATTTCAGGGTCTTATAGCTCAAAATAATCAGTAAATGCATGAAAAATAACAAATGAAGTCAGAAAGTGTTGAAAATTGATGATGTGGTTTTGAATGGTGCATTTTGAACACACAAAAAGTCAGAAGTTCAAATAAGTTCAAAAAATGAAATCCCTTTGTAACAGACGAGTTTCCGTATGAAACCCTGATACTTCGAAAGAGACTGTCCGTTTTGTACACGAAGTGAATCCAATTTTTGTCGTAACCCTCTCTACTTTCTTGCACATGCTATGTGGGTGAAATGATGATACCATGCAACCTTTCAACCTTTTCAGAGTTCATTTGAAATGCTTTTCAATTTCAGGGTCTTATAGCTCAAAATAAGTAGTAAATGCATGAAAAATAACAAATGAACTCAGAAAGGGTTAAAAATTGATGATGTGGCTTTGAATGGTGCATTTTGAACACACAAAAAGTTAGGA
>NW_025256954.1:0-1825 GCF_018294505.1 Triticum aestivum
AGAGAGAGAGAGAGAGAGAGAGAGAGAGAGAGAGAGAGAGAGAGAGTAGTAAAAGGCAAGGGGGGCGCCGCCCCCTTCCCTAGTCCAATTCGGACCCATGGGGGGGCGCCAGCTCCCCTTGGACTCCCATTACTTCTCCCAGTGAACTCCCGTAACTCCTCGGTACTCCGATAAACACCCGAATCAATCAGAACCTTTCCGATGTCCGAATATAGCCTTCCAGTATATGAGTCTTTACCTCTCGACCATTTTGAGACTCCTCGTCATGTCCGTGATCTCATCTGGGACTCCGAACAAACTTTGGTCATCAAATCACATAACTCATAATACAAATCATCATCGAACGTTAAGCGTGCGGACCCTACAGGTTCGAGAACTATTCGACATGATCGAGACACATCTCTGGTCAATAACCAATAGCGGAACCTGGATGCTCATATTGGTTCCTAGATATTCTATGAAGATCTTTATCGGTCAAACCGCATAACAACATACGTTGTTCCCATTGTCATCGGTATGTTACTTGCCCGAGATTCGATCGTTGATATCCTCATACCTAGTTCAATGTTGTTATTGGCAAGTCTCTTTACTCATTCCGTAATGCATCAGCTTGTAACTAACTCATTAGTCACATTGCTTGCAAGGCTCATAGTGATGTGCATTACCGAGAGGGCCCAGAGATACCTCTCCGATACACGGAGTGACAAATCCTAATCTTGATCTACGCAAACTCAACAAACACCATTGGAGACACATGTAGAGCATATTTATGATTAACCAGTTACGTTGTGATGTTTGATAGCACAGAAGGTGCTCCTCCGATATTCGGGAGTTGCATAATCTCATAGTCAGAGGAACATGTATAAGTCATGAAGAAAGCAATAGCAATAAAACTAAATGA
Source organism: Triticum aestivum (assembly GCF_018294505.1). Lineage (NCBI taxonomy): Eukaryota > Viridiplantae > Streptophyta > Magnoliopsida > Poales > Poaceae > Triticum > Triticum aestivum. The sequence goes on from NW_025256954.1 coordinate 902, forward strand.
TCATTATGATAAGCCAATGGATGGGTCTTGTCCATCACATCATTCTCTAATGATGTGATCCCGTTCATCAAATGCAACACATGTCTATGGTTAGGAAACTTAACCGTCTTTGATTAACGAGCTAGTCAAGTAGAGGCATACTAGGGACACTCTATTTTGTCTATGTATTCACACATGTACTAAGTTTCCGGTTAATACAATTCTAGCATGAATAATAAACATTCATCACGATATAAGGAAGAATAAACATTCTCTTTATTATTGCCTCTAGGGCATATTTCCTTCAGTCTCCCATTTGCACTAGAGTCAATAATCTAGTTCACATCATCATGTGATTTAACACCAATAGTTCACATATTTATGTGATTAGTTCACATCTCCATGTGACTAATACCCAAAGGATTTACTAGAGTTAATAATCTAGTTCACATCGCTATGTGATTAACACCCAAAGAGTGATCATGTTTTGCTTTGTGAGAGAAGTTTTAGTCAACGGGTTTGCCACATTAAGAGCCGTATGTATTTTGCAAATTTTCTATGTCTACAATGCTCTGCATGGAGCTACTCTAACTAATCGCTCCCACTTTCAATATGTATCCAGATTGAGACTTAGGGTCATCCGAATCAGTGTCAAAGCTTGCATCGATGTAACCCTTTATGATGAACTCTTTATCAACTTCATAACCGAGAAACATTTCCTTAGTCCTCTTAGCTAACTATAAGGATAATTTTGACCGTTGTCCATTGATCCACTCCTGGACCACTATTGTACCCTCTTGCCAAACATGGTGAGGTACACAATAGGTCTGGTACACAGCATAGCATACTTTATAGAATCTATGACTGAGGCATTTGGAATGACTTTCATTTTGTTTCTATTTTCTGCGATGGTCGGGTTTTGAGTCTTACTCAACTTCACACCTT
>NW_025256955.1:0-1825 GCF_018294505.1 Triticum aestivum
ACCGAACCTGGTTAGGAAGCTCTCTGCAGGCAAACTATTAGTGCATGAACTTAGAACTACACATATGCTAGTGGAATTAAGAACACTGTCGATTAGCTGTCTAGTACAATCTTTTGCTTATTTGCCTCGGATGAAAAAGAACGCATTTACTGATGCAGATCGGCAAACCAACATCTGTGAGAGAATAAGCAATTTTCTCTTTTATTTTTACCTTGATAAGAGTTGTAGCTTCAGTGCATGTGCAAGCATGTGCTGGTTTCGTCTGTGGCTCTTGGTTGGCTCAGTCATTAGTTGCTCTTTTGTTTATGGCTGTTGGTATGTACACTAGGTAATGGAATTAAGAACATTGTTGATCCAGTAAGTAGGACAAAGTTTGCAGACTGGATCTGCCAAACACTGCATCTTTAATTCAGGTCGACAACAACCCCAGTCAAAGAAAAACCGTCCCTGACAACCTTGTGTTTTCTTAGGACTGAAAACGAATCTTGATGCACAATAGCTACGCTAACTACGGATCGCCTATAAGAATAACTGCAAACTGGATAGACATGTTATAATAATTAAGCTGAGCATATAGGAGCATGTAAGTTAACTTTGTTTCAGCTTCACACAAGTTACAATTCGCTAAAAAAAGCCAGCTAGAATAGCCAAATAACAATTTGGTCCCAAACACAGCAAGGTCCTATTTTACTTTCAACATGACCTGACAACATGACCTGACAATAGTTCAGTTTACAGCTGAGGACATTGATTTATTATGAAGTTGCTTGGGTTTATTATGAAGTACTTTGATCATGTCTCTTTATTTGTACTGCTGCTAATATACTTTATATGATGATGAAGTGCTACTGAGTTGTGTGCAAATTTCGTTAAATCAGTGATGTGTATGTGTGCTGTCAGTTATGTGTATGTGCTTATTTTAATCCAGTGAAATATGGCACTGAACTGTAGCTAGCTAAACGGTAGTTTTGCTTAAATTGGTGAAATTTGGCACTGAAATGTAGCTAGCAATGCAAATATCTCAATGAATTCAGCTCTGTTTTCTGTGTGAAACTGTTGTTGTTAAATGAAGCCACATTCCAGTCCACATGCCAATGTATTTTCCATGTTGTGATGGAGGCCTTTTTTGCCTTGTCCACCCGAGAGGCCCTTGAGTTTGCTGGAATGTCGATTAACTTCCGTTCCAGCAAATTCGGGTACTCCATATGTCCTATTTTCAGCAAAGGTCATGCTGAAGTTTTCCATGAATTTTAGCATGACTTTGCTAAAAATAGGACATATGGGGTACTTGTGACTAATGCATGGGCCGGGGTATCTTAGTAGTTAATTAAGTAGGATCAAGTGCCCCGGCGTACTTGTGACTAATGCATGGCTTTTAGGGTGCCTCGGTGTCGATAAAAACCGAAATGATGAAAAGTTAGGCTTTTAGGGTGCCTTGGCGTCGAAAAACTCTCAATGATAAAAGCTTAGATTTTAGGATGCCTCGGTGTCGACAAACCCTAAATGATGAGACCATGATCTTGTTCCTTGACAATAACCAACTTTTTGACCAAACTTTGTTTCTATTTAGAGAGAAACATGGCCCACAACGATGAGGCCGGGGGTTCGGGCGGCAAGGCATTCTGGGAGCTGTCCCAGGAGATGGAGGAACAACCTCACTTGTATGAGGCCGCCGCCTTCCCCACCGATCCTGAGACCACGGATGGTGCCGCCGAGGATGACCACACTGATGCCACCACTGATGGTGCCGCCGAGGATGCCACCACTGATGATGGCGGCGCACACACAGATAGCAGCCAGCCGAAGAGGCAACGGAAGGACCGGC
>NW_025256956.1:0-1825 GCF_018294505.1 Triticum aestivum
TCTGGAATTTAAATAAATCTTAAATGATTTATTATTTTCAGAAAATACCCAAAACTTCTAAAAATCATATAAAATCAACCGTAACTCCAAATGAAATGAATTATATATGAAAAATGATCAGAAAAATCCAATCTATCCATCTGTACCACATGCATGTTAGAACAACTTATAGCTGCTGTTTAGCACAAAACAATTAAATGGCATTTAATCTCTCACATATGGAGTTTGAATTTGAACCTAGTGTTCAAACCAACCCCATTTAACTTGTTGCTAGATGCATTAGCCCAAAACACATTCATATTGCCATGTCATAGCATGCATCATACTGTGCATTGCATTGATCGTGTTTCTTCCGTGTTTGCCGGTGTTGTTCCCCCTCGGTAGACGCTGTACCGATGATGTGATCGTTGACACTGATGAAGACTCAATGTTATCTTCAGAAGTGCCAGGCAAGCAAAACCCCCTTGTTCATTCCGATACAATCCTACTCTCTCGCCCTGCTCTCTTTTACTGCATTAGAACAACAACGAGTCATTTGCTACTTGCTGCGGTAGCTGAACCCCTTTATCCTCTGCATGACCTGTCATTGCCACAGTAAATAGATGAAACCCACTAGTATGAGTAGGAGTTGTTTGAGCCCTGTTGTGCCTACTCATTCATGTTTGTTTGTCATGCCTGCTACTGCTTAGAGTTGAGTCAGGTCTGATTCATCGGGAATGAATCAGAGGTGTGTGAACATGTCCTACTGTGTGTGAGCTAAGTGTGTGAACATGATTTGGTAAAAGGTATCGGTGAGAGGCCATGTAGGAGTACATGGTGGGTTGTTTCATTGAAGCCGACCTTAAGCACTGAGATCTGTATGTGTGATTTAAGAATCAGCTACTACCATGCATTGGGCCCGAAACCAATGGACCCTCTCGGCTTCTTATTCACCCTAGTTCTCTGTCCAGGAGTTGCAAGTAGTTTCTGGTGTTTGTAGCCTACTGGAGGCCGTGGACAGCGCTGACCGTAGGGGTGGGCTGTGATGCGGTAGGTACGTGGCACGGTGTACCGGATATCCGTTAGGTATCTCAGGAACCCTGTACACATCGTTCGGGGCCGTATGGGAAACCTCTGCCGGACTCCCAGCGGATGGAACCTGGATAGGCGATAAACCTGGATTAGAGACTTAGGTGATTAGGTAGGTTGTGGCCGACACCCACGTTGGGCTTCCGCTTGAAGGTTGCCGAGTACATGTCGTGTAAACGGCGGTAAGTGGTGAGAGCGTGTATGAAGAAGTACACCCCTGCAGGGTTAACCTAATCTATTCGAATAGCCGCGTCCGCGGTGAAGGACTACTTGGTTGCCTATACAGTTCATAGACAAGTGAAAGTGGATACTTTAAAATGCGCAAGATAAGCGTGAGTGCTATGGATGGCGCTCTCGTAGGGAGACGGGAGTGGATCCATAGTGGTGTATTGGTTGGTGAATATGTGGACTCGTGTGCGCCACCTCAAAAGAGTTACTTGCAGTCGTAGTTCAGGATAGCCACCGAGTCAAAGCTGGCTTGCTACAGTTAAACCCCCGCCATCCCTTTGTTGATAATGATGCATATGTAGTTAGTTCTGATGTAAGTCTTGCTGGGTACATTTGTACTCACGTTTGCCTATTTTATGTTTTTGCAGAGAGACTTCGGTCTCGCTAGTAGTTCCGCGTGGACTTCGATGTTTAGCTTGATACCTCAGCTACGATCTTGTGCCCTCGGCAGGATCTGGTAGATAGTCCGGCTTCTCAGCCTTTTTCATTTATAGATGTCTGTACTCAGACATGATAGCTTCCGCTTGTG
>NW_025256957.1:0-1825 GCF_018294505.1 Triticum aestivum
AGAACTCGAAACTCTAAGGGACTAGACGCTAAGACCAGCAACTCGACACGACGATGCAACCGCAAATTCAACAAAGCAAAACTCTAAAAAGACTATGCAAAGGCTCAGATTGGTTCGGATATGATGACCTAACCCTAATTTTTTTTGGCTTTTTCGTGGACTATAGGTATGAAGAACATACTCGACCTAAACTACGAAAAACTGTAAAATCTCACCGAGCAACCTGAAAATCTGATACAACTTGATAGAGGCAAAGGTGTCCCGTCTTTCGATGAGATAGTGGCTATCGTTTTAGAGGAAGTCGACTTTGACGATCCGACTACGAACGTGCGAGGACGTCATGCCTTAGCAATCGCTAAACCAACTCCGAGGGGTTATTGACCACGCCGGAGCACGATCAACCTGACCACGAGGGCCTGTTTCCTGCGAGCAAACAAAGAACAAGCAAGAAACTGAGATTGCAATCTGGATATTGCGAATATAAGATGAAAGCTTTATTGATCAAGGTGGGGTTCTGTGACGTCTTGGTCTGGTCGTTGGACACAAACGAAGTACGCGAAGTTGCAGCTATGGCGAACTTTTAATCTAAACAAAACCCAAAGTCTAAACGATGCCCTAAGGGCTGTATGTATGGAGGAAGAGGGGGGAATTTCGTGGCCCTTGGAGGAGGGGTCCTAAACTAACCCTAACTCTTGTTTCCACACACATACGGACTCTAAAAACAGCCTATACTTAAGTATTTTGAAAATACATGGGCCTGGCCCAATAATAAGGTGACGCATCACCTAGAATAGCCTGTGGACGAAATTTATAAAGTGTCATCTTGTATATTTCGTCCCATGCTTCATGCACTCATTATGGTGGCTTCAGAGTCCTGGAATCATCACTTGTAACTCCGTTCTTGTTCCCCTTGCGCATGCCATCATCTCCATGCTTGAACTTGCTCTAAGGTTCATCTTTCTTGTCCAAGCTAGGCCCTTCATTTGTAAGCAAAACAAATGTATCCAACTTAGGCAGCATCATATTCTCATGAACATTAGAATCATTACCAAGAAACGAAAGTACCTGATAATTCAATTGGCATGCGCGAGCTCTAGTAATTGGTCCAATATGTATAGCAGCAGGGGCTGTGGGTGTAACAATGGTATGCATGTCCTCATCAGATACCAATATGACATGGTATGTATGCAATGTATGGTGTAGATCACTAATGTGCACAAGTAACGTTGCCGGCAATACTCAAATGGCTAGTCTCGATAGGCAAGTGATGCAAAATGGGCTAGGGGTTATTAATGCAATGGCAAGGGAATATACAATGGAGGGATACCACGATACCAAGATGATATGGAGGTTACCGTCCGTGTCGATGATGAGTGGCGGTGATCTTGATGGAGATACCAAGATGATGGAGACTTGTCCCTAAGTAGCCGAAACACCTTAGGAAACGGAAAAACCGCGAACTCAATATCTCAAACGTCAAATGTCAAAATGGTGGTAGCGGGGTGTGATTGTGGTTGCGGAAGCTCAATGGGTTTTGCAAGTAGGCAATGCGGAAGTGGAGGGTAAGGTGGTGTACTACACACGGTGTCGGAGTTGAAAGCACGGTCCCTAAGTAGCCGAAACACCTTAGGAGACACAACTCACAACACAAACAAAATTGGGTTAAGTTGGGGTGGCGGAGGTGTATAGTGGTCAAGCCTATGCATTAGTGGTGGTGGTGGTTGATGAAGAAGCAACCATCCCTAAGTATCCTAGACACCTTAGGAGACTCAAATCACTCCTCAAGCAACCACATATGCGCTGGGGATCAATATTGGTTTGGTTG
>NW_025256958.1:0-1825 GCF_018294505.1 Triticum aestivum
GAAGTATGCCCCTTTGGATAAATTATGGAGTTCTGTGGACGCGTACTTGGATTTAGCAGCGAGTGCCGCTGATGCGACCAAGTTTTTCAAAGATCAGAAGGATCATGTAGTGGAAAGTTTGTTCTGGTCACAGTTCCGCACTCCAACGCGTCCGCTGCTGTTAAATGAACAAATGGCCGAGTGGGCCGAGCTCCATAGGTTGTCTGGACTTGCTATGAGGTCCGTCGTGGATCACCTTTGGCCGGAGGGACCGAGGCCGAATAGTTATTTTGGCCTAGTGCAACAATTCCTTGGTGCTGTGTCGCATATCGACGCTGTGAAGAGGTCGGCGTGCATAGAGGGTGCGCGGATGGCTCTTGCCCGTGTCAAGACATACTGGGCAGAGATGGAAGCCACCACTATTGCATCCCAGAGTTCGGCGGTAGGCTGGGTATCGGCCGAGCACTATTTTGAGGAAGTCTTAGAAGGCGCTCGTGTAATAGAGGCTCAGTGCTCGAAGCATATCATGTTCTAGTGACATGTATCTCAATTATAAGAACAATGCTTATTAAATTATAAAGGCTGTGTTTATACTTTTGCCTGAAAGTATTATGATGCCTCCTGTGCGGCCGTTTATGTATATATGTATATAACCTGAAAGTTTGCAGTCGTCGACTTCAGCCCCCACGCATATAATGCGGGGGTGTTCGCAAAAGACGCGTATTCACACTTGATCCAACGTCTTGGTCAATTAAGGAGGTGATAGCGCAGCGAACGAGGCAATCAGACTATATTGCTTTAACACTTTCACTTAGCCATAGGAGTTTGACGGTGGGACTACTATATAGCCCCTGGTACCTCCGCGCTCATCCGAATACGGGGCGTGTACATACATGACCGGGAAACGGCCCTTCGTTAATGCGGAGGAATCCCGAAGATTCCGCTAAGTCATCGAGTGGTTGACCAGTCTCGCGCTTTATCATGCCAATCAGTTTTCGGCTTTCTCTACTGAGGTGTTCGTCCGGATGAACTAGGGCACAATCGCAGTAATTCTCCTGGCGCCACCTTAGCCGATAGAGCGGAACGTAAGGTAGCAAAACATGGGAGCCGGGCAAACCCAACATTTGACCAAAGACATGATCCGGAGCTGATGCATATAAGGCCAAACTCGCGACGCCGAACACTCCCTAAGGTATTCGGTCTTTACAACATATACCGGGATGAATAATGCCCTTGATGATGATCCCTGAGTGTCCAGGTACGTGCATCGTTCTGACGTGGCGAAATGCCAATAACGTCAGCATCGCTCTCGGTTATGCTGAGTATCCGGAGGATGTGAATTAACAAGAGACAGTAAAAAAGGTTTACGCAGGGTCTTAATCTAAAAAGAAACCTTTGAGCGGGGCCTTGCTGCACGTCTGCGCCTGTGTCTCCGTTGTGCCGTATCCTGGAAGGGTGTAGCACGATTACCATCTGTAAAAGAGAAGAACTTAGGTGAAAGTTGTCGTGCGAAAAGATTGGTTATTCTCAATAAACCATTAGAAATCAAGATAAGGTCGAGCCGAACTGTAGTCCTTTTACATGCGGGAAGCCCCTGGTACCGCCTATGAGGGTAAATCCATCGAACCAATCTTAGGTATATCTAAGCTGTTACAGCTAGTGATGTGCCGGACTCGTCTAACCGTGTCCGCGCTCTTGACGACCGATCATTTGTTCTGGTTGGAGAGGCCGTTTAGTGTTCGGCTGCTAAAGCCACCACACGTTCTTCCGTGCATAAGGAACGCTCGATATTTCCGCTAATTGTGATGATGCCACGTGGACCGGGCATCTTAAGCTTAAGAGAAGC
>NW_025256959.1:0-1825 GCF_018294505.1 Triticum aestivum
ACAGCAGTTAAAGGAGTCAAGGACCAATAACATGATGCTTGCTAGAGGTTGGCTTCTTGCCGTTAGATACATGCATTGCTTTTCCGTGCACATTAGAAATGTGGTTGCCATGGACTACTCTATTGGAGATCTTCCTGACATGATGGAAGACACAAGCAGCCACTTCGAAGGACATTTGGAAAAAAGGTCGCGCTATTAGATGACGCCTCTCCTAATTCACAGCTGCTCATATGCCTACCAATGTGATTTCATCTTGCTGTACATATATTGCACTTTCGAGATGCTTGAGTGCAGAACTCATTGTACTCTATATATCTCACAATTTGTTTGTATCAGATTCGTATGAGGCGGTCCCTGTGAAGTACATCGATAAGGAAGATGAATTACATGGCTCCGTAGTTGGCTCTCCTTATGTGTTCTCGCTTTTGGTATCAAACTTCGTGTTGAATAGCCGTCTTTTGTGTTCGGATGAACACACTGAGCTTGATCATGTTTTATAATCTGATGTTGATCTTGAGATCCATTGTGTTTTACTTCCGTCGCAATTGAATATTTCTTTACCTCATTATCATCCTGTATAAGTACAAATGCTATACGTGGGTTCCTGCTGGCATATTACATGCTTCGGTAAAATGTTGAGACCGGCATCCTCGCGCCTTGGCGCGATTCCGATCTAGCTCCTATGGACGTTGAACCTTAAACTGGCTCCACGGAGGGCATGTATCTATATCTATATCTGTACTCTATATCTATATCTATATCTATACCTAATAATAAAGAAGCTCTTGCTTCTTACCACCGTAATTTCGTTCGTCCATCATCGCCCATATTATTTTTTATATCTGAGATGGTACTAATCTTTCGCTTCGTACGCCGCCTGATGGAGCACACGATCGAGCCTCCTCCTGTCTCGTACGTCCCATATCCAGTAGTCAACACCTCGGCCAGATTTTTCTATTATATATGGGCCGCTAAATTGAACTGCCCCAGCCCCACAGAGTTAGTGCCACCTTAAAAATTGAATTCCTTTATTAACTAATCAATAATCCCACCCTGTCTCTTTACAAAAAATTCTACCAACTTATATAGTACCTTCGTAAATTGTAATAGTCACAAGCTAGGCACAAACAAGAAGTGGAGGATGAGTTATGGGTCCTATGTACCCTACAAAAAGCGCTGCCTCAGTTGTCATCAACGATCCTACGAGGGACCCTAGCAGGAGGAAAGTCACACATGCATATACGACTAATCAAAGAGGATTTATGTACGAGAAAAATAGCCTGGGTACCCACAAAGGGTTGCAGCTCAAAAAATCAAAAATTGATCTTTAAAGATGCACTATTAATGCCTAGGCCCCCGCGTCGCTCCCGTGTGGGCGACTCGGGCGGAACCTGCAAAACCTAACCGCCGCCACTAAAAAATCCGGCCACCTTGCTGCGGCGCATGGCTGCTCTCGGGCACGGCGGAGCTCAGTCTTGAGGTCTCACACGTCGGTGCTCTGGCTGGCGCGGGCACGCCGCGGTCGACCTCGGTGCCCTGCCTTCTGCCTCTGTGTGCACCGGTTGCCTTCCGATTGTCACCTGCGGCCAGCCGGCGCGCGACGGGCATCCTTCTCCCTCAGACCCAATCGGGCCTGCGGCTCCCTTCCGATTTGTTGCTGCGCCTCAGATCCAATCGGGCGCGAGAAGCTGGGGGCACCCACGGCGCGCGTGGTGGCTGCGGCTGCTCGGTGGCTGGCCTCCTTCCTCGGAGCTCGCCGCCGAGCGCCGCCACAGCCTCTCTCTCCGGCCACCGCAGCCGGCAAACAACGTCGGGCAAAGCCCGG
>NW_025256960.1:0-1824 GCF_018294505.1 Triticum aestivum
TGTAGCGACCCGACCCGAATGGATCAAGTCTCTGTGCTTTCGTGTCATCCCTGGATCGGTATGCTGACACACACAGTACTCGAAGGATTTATAACAGAGGTAAATCACATGTATAAAGTAACGTAAAAACTATTACCTCAATCCAAAATATAGCGGAAACAACAAGGTTGTGGATTCCCATCAACACCAACGGCAAAGTTGAGTATAGGAAATCGTAACCCTAACGTACCACTTACTCGTCGTCTGAAAAGTCTGCAACATGAAAAGTTGCAGCCCGAAAACGGGTCAGCACATGGAATATGCTGGCAATGTAACACATAGAGAGTAATGAAAGAATAGGCTATACTACATGCATATATGGCTGGTGGAAAGCTCTATGGTTACAGTTTTTGCGAAAAGCCAATTTTTCCCTACTTCAAAGGAATAAAATTTATTTAACTATGATGGTGGTTGTTAAACATTGAGAATGGTTGACAGCATCCTCAATCCCAATTAAAAGTACTCATTAAACGCAAACAAATTATAATAAGTAACGTGTTGAGATCAACAGGATAATCCAAGAACTAGATACTCAAGATGTCCATAACCGGGGACACGGCTAATCATGATTAGTTTATACACTCTGCAGAGGTTTGTGCACTTTTCCCCACAAGACTCGATCGCCTCCGCTTGTTTCTCGCACTACATGGTGTTTGAGAAACGGATGACCGAGACATAGTCTTTCAGAAGCGCTAGCACCTTACATGTGGGTAGACCGTACCAACCTAAATCCCCTACATCAGCTAGCCTACCCGTAAGAGTTCGCACAACTTAGTCAACTACGCCAGAGCCCATAATTGGCTTGTGGCTGCACACGGAAGTTTCCAGTTTGAATAATCTTATGATCCCTTAGAGCCTGGGTGGCGGTCCGAAGAAATACAGGCAAGTCCTGATGGAAACCAGGTGCCTCAATCCACCCAGATGTGTGTTTAGGTTGCCACCTTAGATAAACCATTAATTAACAATCTCACATCTGTCATGGATATTCACTCACCCAATCCACGTCTACTAGCATAGCATGGCATAATCAAGCAAACGTAGAAGTAACTCCCAAGGTTTCATAAGTAAAACAGGTAATAGGTACTACCTCAATCTACTTCCCATCCCACAGTTTAATTAGATCCTAAACATGCAAGTGTTGGAGGGTTTGATCTAATGCAGTAAAACTGGGTAGTAGAAAAGGTATGATCAAGTGTTACTTGCCTTGCTGATGATCCGCGAGACCTAGAGATTCGAAGTAACAAGCGGCGCACTCCGGGTGATCTAACGCAGACAAACAACAAGCATACAATAAGCACTCATCTAATGCACGGGGAAATCTCGAATAAAAGATCTAACCAGATAGTTCAACTTAAGAACCCTGGTTGCAAAAGAATCGAATCAAATAAAGCATCGAAAGTCGGAACTCGAGAGAGAACGACTCGGTTTAGCAATCTGAAACTAGGTCAAAATTTTACAGTAGCAAAACTCTGTGTAAGTAGGTTAGTCGGAACGGTGGTTTCGTAACGAAACTCCAGGCGCTTGAATCACCTGATTCCGATAAACGAGCAAGAAATAAAACAGATTTGAAAATCGGATCGGAAATCGAATCCGAAAAATAACGGATTAAATCCGATTAAAAGAAAACGACGAACGGATTAAATGACGGACGTTCGTTAACAGAACTAATCCAACGAACACATTCATTGAAACGAATGGTTCGGTGAACGTTCGTTAATTAAGAAAACCGAAAATTAAAAGCCATCTAGGGTTTTAAAAAAAAACCGAACATCTCGAAAAAAAAAC
>NW_025256961.1:0-1824 GCF_018294505.1 Triticum aestivum
ACCCAGTCCGTGTAATTGCTACCATCATCTTTCAACTTTGCTTTCTCAAGGAACGCATTAAAATTTAACGGAACAACAACACGAGCCATCTATCTACAATCAACATAAACAAGCAAGATACTATCAGGGACTAAGTTCATGATAAATTTTAAGTTCAATTAATCATATTATTAAAGAACTCCCACTTAGATAGACATCCCTCTAATCCTCTAAGTGATCACGTGATCCAAATCAACTAAACCATGTCCGATCATCACGTGAGATGGAGTAGTTTCATCAGTGAACATCATTATGTTGATCATATCTACTATATGATTCACGCTCGACCTTTCGGTCTCCGTGTTCCGAGGCCATATCTGCATATGCTAGGCTCGTCAAGTTTAACCTGAGTATTCTGCGTGCGCAACTGTTTTGCACCCGTTGTATTTGAACGTAGAGCCTATCACACCCGATCATCACGTGGTGTCTCAGTACGAAGAACTTTTGCAACGGTGCATACTCAGGGAGAACACTTCTTGATAATTTAGTGAGAGATCATCTTATAATGCTACCGTCAATCAAAGCAAGATAAGATGCATAAAAAGATAAACATCACATGCAATCAATATAAGTGATATGATATGGCCATCATTATCTTGTGCTTGTGATCTCCATCTCCGAAGCACCGTTATGATCACCATCGTCACCGGCGCGACACCTTGATCTCCATCGTAGCATCGTTGTCGTCTCGCCAATCTTATGCTTCCACGACTATCACTACCGTTTAGTAATAAAGTAAAGCATTACATCGCGATTGCATTGCATACAATAAAGCGACAACCATATGGCTCCTGCCAGTTGCCGATAACTTGGTTACAAAAACATGATCATCTCATACAATAAAATTCAGCATCATGCCTTGACCATATCACATCACAACATGCCCTGCAAAAACAAGTTAGACGTCCTCTACTTTGTTGTTGCATGTTTTACGTGGCTGCTACGGGCTTAAGTAAGAACCAATCTCACCTACGCATCAAAACCATAACGATAGTTTGTCAAATAGACTCCGTTTTAACCTTCGCAAGGACCGGGCGTAGCCATACTTGGTTCAACTAAAGTTGGAGAGGCAGTCGCCCGCAAGCCATCTCTGTGCAAAGCACGTCGAGGGAACCGGTCTCGCGTAAGCGTACGCGTAAGGTTGGTCCGGGTCGTCTCGTCCAACAATACCGCTGAACCAAAATATGACATGCTGGTAGGCAGTATGACTTGTATCGTCCACAACTCACTTGTGTTCTACTCGTGCATATAACATCAACATCATTAACCTGGCTCTGATACCACTGTTGGGTTTCGTAGTAATTTCAAAAATTTTCCTACGCGCACACAGGATCATGTGATGCATAGCAACGAGAGGAGAGTGTTGTCTACGTACCCAACGCAGACCGACTGCGGAAGCGATGACACGACGTAGAGGAAGTAGTAGTACGTCTTCACGATCCAACCGATCAAGCACCGAAACTACGGCACCTCCGAGTTCGAGCACACGTTCAGCTCGATGACGATCCCCGGACTCCGATCCAGCAAAGTGTCGGGGAAGAGTTTCGTCAGCACGACGGCGTGGTGACGATCTTGATGAATTACAGCAGCAGGGCTTCGCCTAAACTCCGCTACAGTATTATCGAGGAATATGGTGGCAGGGGGCACCGCACACGGCTAAGGAATCGATCACGTGGATCAACTTGTGTCAACTTGTGTGTTTAGAGGTGCCCCTGCCTCAGTATATAAAGGAGCCAAGGGGGGAGGGTGCGCCGGCCAGGAGGAGGAGGCGCAGGAGGAGTCCTA
>NW_025256962.1:0-1824 GCF_018294505.1 Triticum aestivum
AGATCCTGCCGAGGGCACAAGATCGTAGCTGAGGTATCAAGCTAAACGTCGAAGTCCACGCGGAACTACTAGCGAGACTGAAGTCTCTCTGCAAAACATAAAATAGGCAAACGTGAGTACAAATGTACCCAGCAAGACTTACATCAGAACTATCTACATATGCATCATTATCAACAAAGGGATGGTGGGGTTTAACTGCAGCAAGCCAGCTTTGACTCGGTGGCTATCCTAAACTACGACTGCAATGTAACTCTTTGAGGTGGCGCACACGAGTCCACATATTCACCATATCAATACACCACTATGGATCCACTCCCGTCTCCCTACGAGAATGCCATCCATAGCACTCACGCTTATCTTGCGTATTTTAGAGTATCCACTTTCACTTGTCTATGAACTGATATAAGCAACCCAGAAGTCCTTTTCCGCGGACATGGCTATTCGAATAGATCATATTAACCCTGCAGGGGTGTACTTCTTCACACACGCTCTCACCACTTACCGCCGTTTACACGACATGTACTCGGCAACCTTCAAGCGGAAGCCCAACGTGGGTGTCGGCCATGGCCTACCTAAACACTCAAGTCTCTAGTCCAGGTTTATCGCCTATTCGGGTTCCATCCATGAGGAGATCCGGCCGGAGTTTCGCTCACAGCCCCAAACGATGTGAACAGGGTTCCCGAGACACCAAACGGGCGCCCGGTACACCGTGCCACGTGCCTACCGCATCACAGCCCACCCCTACGGTCAGCGCTGCGCACGGCCTCCAGCATACTACAAACACCAGAAACTACTTGCAACTCCTCGACAGAGGACAAGGGTGATTAAGAAGCCGAGAGGGTCCATTGGTTTCGGGCCCAATGCGTGGTAGTAGCTGAATCATGGATCACAAACACAGAACTCAGTTCCTGAGGACGGCTGCAATGAGACAACCCACCATGTACTCCTACATGGCCTCTCACCGCTACCTTTACCAAATCGTGTTCACACACTTAGCTCACACACAGTAGGACATGTTCACACACCTCTGATTCATCCCCGATGAATCAGACCTGACTCAACTCTAAGCAGTAGCAGGCATGACAAACAAGCATGAATGAGTAGGCACATCAAGGCTCAAACAACTCCTACTCATGCTAGTGGGTTTCATCTAATTACTGTGGAATGACAGGTCATGCAGAGGATAAAGGGGTTCAGCTACCGCAGCAAGTAACAAATATGTCGTTGTTGTCCTAATGCAGTAAAAGAGAGCAGGAGCGAGAGAGTAGGATTGTATCGGAATGGACAAGGGGGTTTTGCTTGCCTGGCACTTCTGAAGATGACATTGAGTCTTCATCAGTGTCAACGATCACATCATCGGTATCACGTCTATCGAGGGGGGACAAATACCGGCAACACAGAAGGGAACACAATCAATGCAATGCACAATATGATGCATGATCATGACATGGCAAAATGAATGTGTTTTGAGCTAATGCAACTAGCAACAGATTAAATGAAGTTGGTTTGAATATAAAATTCAAATTCAAACTCCATATGTGATTATTTAAATGCCCTTTAATTGATTTGTGCTAAACAGCATCTATAAGTTGTTCTAACATGCATGAAAATGGTACAGATGGATTCCTTGAATTTTTCTGATAATTTTTCATATATAAATTATTTAATTTGGAGTTACGGTTAATTTTCTATGATTTATTGAAGTTTTAGCTATTTTCTGAAATTTCAGAATTAAGTTAAATCCAGAAAATGAGTTATGACATCAGCACTGCGTCATGCTTGCATCAGCAAGTCAACAGGGCTGCCCCGGGTCAAACCTGACGT
>NW_025256963.1:0-1824 GCF_018294505.1 Triticum aestivum
TAGTTGCCGGTAATTGCCCCCTCTCGATAGACGCATTTCGACGATGTGATCAATGACACCAATGAAGAACTATACTATCTTCAGAAGTGCCCGGCAAGCAAAACCCCCTTGTTCATTCCGATACAATCCCACTCTCTCGCTCCTGCTCTCTTTTACTGCATTAGGACAACAGCGACATATTTGTTACTTGCTGCGGTAGCTGAACCCCTTACCTCTGCATGACCTGTCATTGCCATAGTAAATAGATGAAACCCACTAGCATGAGTAGGAGTTGTTTGAGCCCTGATGTGCCTACTCATTCATGCTTGTTTGTCATGCTTGCTAATGCTTAGAGTTGAGTCAGGTCTGATTCATCGGGGATGAATCGGAGGTGTGTGAACATGTCCTACTGTGTGTGAGCTAAGTGTGTGAACACGATTTGGTAAAGGTAGCGGTGAGAGGCCATGTAGGAGTACATGGTGGGTTGTCTCATTGCAGTCGTCCTCAGGAACTGAGTTATGTGTTTGTGATCCATGAATAGTTACTACCACACATTGGGTTCCGGTAACTCGGCCCCTCTCGACTTATTAATCAACCTGATCTCTGTCCACGAGTTGCAACTAGTTTCTGGTGTTTGTAGGTAGTGTTAGTAGTCTACCAAGTGGCACCCGGTACAGGTGGGCTTGGGACAGACTAGGCACAGTGGTCCGGAGTACCAAGTGGCACCCGGATGGTGGACTTGGGAACCCTGCGCACATCGTTTGGGGCCGTGAGTGACACCCCGGACGGATCTCCTTGCGGATGGAACCCGAATAGGCGATAATCCTGGACTAGAGACTTGTGTGGTTAGTCAGGTCATGGCCGACACCCTCACTGGGCTTCCGCTTGAAGGTTGCCGAGTACATGTCATGTAAACGGCGATAAGTGGTGAGAGCGTGTGTGAAGAAGTACACCCCTGCAGGGTTAACATCATCTATTCGAATAGCCGTGTTCGCAGAAAAGGACTTCTGGGTTGCCTGTACAGTTCATAGACAAGTGAAAGTGGATACTCTAAAATGCGCAAGATAAGCGTGAGTGCTATGGATGGCATTCTCGTAGGGAGACGGGAGCGGATACATAGTGGTGTATTGACATGGTGAATATGTGGACTCGTGTGCGCCACCTCAAAGAGTTACATTGCAGTCGTAGTTCAGGATAGCCACTGAGTCAAAGCTGGCTTGCTGGAGTTAAACCCCACCATCCCTTTGTTGATAATGATGCATATGTAGATAGCTCTGATGTAAGTCTTGCTGGGTACATTTGTACTCACGTTTGCCTATTTTATGTATTTGCAGAGAGACTTCAGTCTCACTAGTAGTTCCGCATGGACTTCGACATTTATCTTGTTACCTCAGCTACGATCTTGTGCCCTCGGCAGGATCTGGTAGATAGTCAGGCTTCTCAGCCTTTTTCATTTGTAGATGTCTGTACTCAGACATGTTAAGCTTCCGCTTGTGCTTTGACTTGTATGCTCTGAGTGTTGGGTCATGAGACCCATGTTTGTAATATCTCGCTCCTCGGAGCCTACTGAATAAAATACTTGAGTTGTAGAGTCATGTTGTGATGCCATGTTGTATTTGCACATATCGAGCATATTGTGTGTATGTTATTGAAATACTTGACATGTGTGGGATCTGACTATCTAGTTGTTTATCCTTGGTAGCCTCTCTTACCAGGAAATGTCTCCTAGTGCTTCCACTGAGCCTTGGTAGCTTGCTACTGCTCCGGAACACTTAGGCTGGCCGGCATGTGTCCTTCTACGTTCCTGTGTCTGTCCCTCCGGGGAAATGTCACGCGGTGTCTACC
>NW_025256964.1:0-1824 GCF_018294505.1 Triticum aestivum
TAACGGTCGCTCACTTGCACTGTTGGGGCGACCGGACGGGCATTAAATGCCCTTGTCCCCTGCTGTCAGAGTTAGGTAGGGGACACTGTAGATAGTGGTTGTACCAACCCGCGTTTTTACCTTTCTACCCCTCTTTCTACGCTGCCACCTGTCGGTGACCCCTTTAGCCTATAAGAAGGAGGCCCGTGCGCACGTAGAGGGGGTTCGGAGTTTTGGTTCCGCGGTTCGACTCATTCGGGACTACAACATACCCACACTCTCAAGGAGGAACAAAGAAAACACAAAGCAGCAGTAGGAGTTTTATCTCTCCGGAGAGCTCCGAAGCTGGGTAAAATCCCCCGCGTGCCTCGACCTCGATCTGCTCTTCGCGCGGCCCCCGCTCCCTGCCGGACCGAGAAGGGGCCCCGCCCCATAGGTGTTCGTTTCCCGCGACATCTCTGGCGCGCCAGGTAGGGGGCGTCGAGGTTGTGCGAACCTGATCCGGTCTTTGGCGCGCGCTACATCAACATCCTCATCGACATGCCACCGAAGAAGAAGCCCTCGGAGGTGGCCGCTCCGTCTACGTCGATTCCACCGCCACCGCCGGAGCAAACGGGCGGTGGGGTAGACACCGGCGGAGGAGCGGGTGCCGACGGTGGGACTCACGTCGTCACCAGGTCCAAGGACAAGGCCCCGCAAGCTTCTGCGTCTGTACATACACCGCACCCCTCCCAGGGGGTGCAGGATCGACAATGCCATGGTGCTCCTAGCACCATACTCGCATTGGAGCAAGGCCAAGCTGGTGGATCGCGGGACGCTCAAGGCCAACATGCGCGTCAGCACGTTGGCACGAGCACGGTACGATCGCCTGGACGAGATGTTGCTCCTTCTAACACTATTAGAAGTCTGAGCATATCTCGCTCCTCGCGTTGTTCGCCGCCACCACCCAAAACTTCAGAGGAAGCATTGGCCCGAGCCCAGCTGCTTCTGGATTACCCTCCAGCACCAGACAAGATCGACGACTAGAGGGACACCATACAGAGTCTCATCAGCTTCGCCAACGGCGACAAGCCCCGGCAACCCAGCACATCGAAGCCCCGGCAAGACGCCCGGGCGCGAGCTGACGCCGACAAGACCGCTGGGGGTGCCACCACCGTGCACTCCCCACCCCGAAGGCCAAGATCGCCGACTCGCTGGGCCAACCTCGACACCGACTCCACTGCATCGTCGGACCCGCGAGCTCGCCGCGATCAACGCCAAGTTTTACAAGAACGACGACACGAAGACGCTCGCACTCGCATCGAGCGTCGAAGAGAAGCGCGACGTCAATCCAATCAGCGCGCTGGGCCCAATGTCGATATGCATGCGCCAGGGGAACCAGGCGACTTGCCGTATGCGGTAGGTTGCCCTGCGTTCACCCATGAGCTGCGGCAGGTCCAGTGGCCCAGTACCAAGAACTTCAAGCCAGATGTGCCCGAGAAGTACGACGGCAGGATACATCCATCGGAGTTCCTCAGCATCTACACCATAGCGGTACAGGATGCCGGGGGGCGCGACGAGAAGATCCTCGCCAACTACTTCCCGCTGGTGCTCAAGCCCAACGTCAGATCTTGGCTCATGCACTTGCCGGATAACTCCATCTCTTCGTGGGCGGACCTGTGCCATCAGTTTGTCAGCGCCTTCACAGGCGGCCACAAACCCCATGGCCAGGAGAGCGATTTGCATCTACTCACCCAGAAAGAAGGAGAAACCCTGCGCAAGTACATACAGAGATTCAGCCAGGTGCGGCGCAACATCCCAGATGTCCACCCTGCCGCGGTTATTAGCGGGTTTCATCAGAACGTG
>NW_025256965.1:0-1824 GCF_018294505.1 Triticum aestivum
GCCGCCACCATCGCCGTTTCCATCGCCGGCCGCCGAGGATCTTCATCGTCAATTCACCACCATCGTCGCGTCCCCGAGCCGGCTAACCACCCCTACGGCACCGCTGTGAGCTCCCACGCCTCCCCTCCCTCTTTCCCCCTTCGATTTCGCCCTGTAGCTTCGATTCCACCGGAGCCGCGAGCTCGGCTCCGCCGGCGATGTCGCCGCCGTCGTTGCAGGTCACCAAACTCGCGTCCGAGCACGACCTCGAGCTCGTGGATCTCCCAGGAGCCCGCCCAGCCTCTCAGCTCGCTCGCTCGCTAAGCGTAGCCCCGTGCCCGTGCTGGCCCGAACTCCGGTCGCCGCCGCGGACCCCGTTCCGGTGAGCTCGAGCCACCTCAGCCCCTGCCGTTTGCACAAATGGATACGGACGACTCCCAGCTACGCGTAGCTGCCCTCCGCCGGCCATTTGGTCGCCGGAGGAGGAATTCCGACCCCCTCCGCCGTCTCGGGCTTCACCGGCGACGAGCCGCCGGCGTGTTAGCCTCGGCTGACCAGGGGTTTGACCTCCCCTAGGTCCATGACAGGTGGGCCCGGCCCCTGCTAACTTTGGTTAAGTTAATAACTACTTTTAGTTAAGCCACTGACCCACTGACAGTAGGCCCCACCCCTGGTCAAACCCCAGTCAGCGCTGGGTTTGACCGGGATTAACTCCTGTGACACTGACATATGGGGCCCACAGGTCAGATTTGACCTGGACAACGCCGTTGACTCGCTGACGTCACTGTGAAGTCATGCTGACGTAGTAATTCTTTTCTGGATTTATTATTATTCAGAAATTTCAGAAAATGCCCTAAACTTCAATAAATCATAGAAAATTAACCGTAACTCCAAATTTAATAAATTATATATGAAAAATTATCAGAAAAATTCAAGGAATCCATCTGTACCATTTTCATGCATGTTAGAGCAACTTATAGGTGCTGTTTAGCACAAATCAATTAAAGGGCATTTAAATAATCACATATGGAGTTTGAATTTGAATTTTATATTCAAACCAACTTCATTTAATCTGGTTTTAGTTGCATTAACCCAAAACACATTCATATTGCCATGTCATGAGCATGCATCATATTGTGCATTGCATTGATTGTGTTCCCTTCTGTGTTGCCGGTATTTGTCCCCTCTCGATAGACGTGATACCGATGATGTGATCGTTGACACTGATGAAGACTCAATGTTATCTTCAGAAGTGCCAGGCAAGCAAAACCCCCTTGTTCATTCCGATACAATCCTACTCTCTCGCTCCTGCTCTCTTTTACTGCATTAGGACAACAACGATTCATCTATTACTTGCTGCGGTAGCTGAACCCCTTATCCTTTGCATGACCTGTCATTCCATAGTAAATAGATGAAACCCACTAGCATGAGTAGGAGTTGTTTGAGCCCTGATGTGCCTACTCATTCATGTTTGTTTGTCATGCCTGCTATTGCTTAGAGTTGAGTCAGGTCTGATTCATCGGGGATGAATCAGAGGCGTGTGAACATGTCCTACTGTGTGTGAGCTAAGTGTGTGAACACGTTTTGGTAAAGGTAGCGGTGAGAGGCCATGTAGGAGTACATGGTGGGTTGTCTCATTGCAGCCGTCCTCAGGAACTGAGTTCTGTGTTTGTGATCCATGATTCAGCTACTACCACGCATTGGGCCCGAAACCAATGGACCCTCTCGGCTTCTTGATCACCCTTGTCCTCTGTCCAGGAGTTGCAAGTAGTTTCTGGTGTTTGTAGTATGCTGGAGGCCGTGCGCAGCGCTGACCGTAGGGGTGGGCTGTGATGCGGTAGGCAC
>NW_025256966.1:0-1824 GCF_018294505.1 Triticum aestivum
CAGCACCAACAGTTTGGCCAAACGCAAGAGGAACACGGCTTGCTCGGCGGAGGTCTGCTTCGCGACGTGGAGGTAGTCGTTGTTGTTGTTGTTGGAGAGGTGCGTTAGGTGCAGCGGGTGGTGGTGGTGGAAGACGCGCGAGCAATTCATTAAACTTGTTATCGAGCTTTGTTTCGAACGTCTTCTCAAAGCCAGTGATCTTCTCCATGGCCTCTTCAAAATTGTTCAGCACATCTTGCACCTGTTCAGTCATCATTTGCTGAAACTTATCATGAAGCTCCTTGTTCGATAAATTCTCCCAGTCAATCTCGTCGGCTTGTGATCCTGGCATGGTTAGCAGCAATAGAAACACACAAGAATATGATCCTACAGACTACGAACAAGTGGTGGTGGTGGGTGTCACAAATCCGTCAAGTAAATCTCAAATTCTTACCAGTTCTTACCCAGCAGCAGGCGGTGATCGGCAACCGTTGTAGTCAAAAACTCTCAAAGCTTGGATAGAGCGATTACCAGGGAGAGTCAAACGCACGACGTAGATGTATGTGGAGCTGGGAAGGCTTATAATATGGTAGCAAAAAGGGTCAGCAATAATCAATTCAGAGATGCAAAGTTGAATAAACGCTCAACGACGGTACTGTGCTGGTCCTAGGCTAGACTGTGCTAGAGACGCGAGCCTAGAACACTAACAAAATCACGGCGCGGCACGTAAACAAGGGAAAAGCACACTCTGAATTTTTTTTTTCGCTCTTTTTTTTTGCTGCTTTTTTTTTGCGAAAAATCACTATAATGGCGAGTGTCTCAAAACTCTTCCTAGCTCAAACTGACAGGATGGGCACGAAATTTTTTCGACCAAATTTTTTTTTTTTCGGCTGCCCGGACCCAAAAACTGGAAACGGGTCAAAAAAAACTTCCTATAATGGCACCTGTCTCAAAACACTCAGAAACACCTAAAATTAGGATAGCCAGAAATTTTTTCGAAAAATGCGTTTTCGAAAAATTTTGGGCCTAAACGGAGCGTGGCTACCCGACTCTTTTTTTTTTTTCCGAAACCTACTCCGGCAAGGAAACACGAATCGGAATCTGGATGGATCCCGAAAACAAACCTAATAAGCAAGGAACTCGGATTGGTGGTGGATATATGGTGGTGGTATATGGCAGCGGTGGTGGTAGCGGTGGTAGTATATGGATATGGATCGGTGGTGGTATATGGACACGGATTGGTGGTGGTATATGGATACGGATTCGGTGCGGTGGTGGTAGATGGCAGGGGCGATGATAATGGTGCGGCGGCGGCGTGACAACTTATGACCAGAACTCGAAACTCTAAAAGACTAGACTCTAAGACCAGCAACTAGACACGACGATGCAACCGCAAATTCAACAAAGCAAAACCCTAAAAAGATTATGCAAAGGCTCAGATTGGTTCGGATATGATGAACTAACCCTAATTTTTTTTGGCTTTTTCGTGGACTGTAGGTATGAAGAACAGACTCGATCTAAACTACGAAAAACTGTAAAATCTCACCGAGCAACCTGGAAATCTGATACCACTTGATATAGGCAAAGGTGTCCCGTCTTTCGATGAGATGGTGGATTTCGCTTTGGTGGAAGTCGACTTTGACGATCCGACTACGAACGTGCGAGGACGTCGCGCCTTAGCAATCGCTAAACCAACTCCGAGAGGTTTTTGACCACGCCAGAGCACGATCAACCTGACCACGAGGGTCTGTTTCCTGCGAGCAAACGAAGAACAAGCAAGAAACTAAGATTGCAATCTGGATATTGCGAATATAAGATGAAAGCTTTATTGATCAAGGTGGGGTT
>NW_025256967.1:0-1824 GCF_018294505.1 Triticum aestivum
CGTTTTGGAGTGCATTTACGTGTCCGTCGTCAACACTCGCAGTTTTGGCCAATTCTGACCCGTTTCGTGGACTATTACTCACCGTTTTGGGGTCCCGAAGCGATTTCCACAGTCGTTCAACCCCATGGTGCGATTACGTGTCGGTCGTCAACACTCGCAGTTTTGCCCGATTCTGGCGTGTTTCGTGGACTATTACTCACTATTTAGGTGTCCCGGAGTGATTTTCACAATTAACGAACCCTTGGGTGCGTTTACGTGTCGGTCATCACTAATCCTAGGTTTGTCCGATTCTGGGCTCTTTCATGGACTATTACTCAACGTTTTGGGGTCCCAAAACGCTTTCCATGGTTGTCGAATCCCAAGGTGTGATATGTGTTGGTCGTCAACACTCGTAGTTTGGGTCAGTTCTGGCCCGTTTCTTGGACTATACTTAGTTTTGGGGTCCCGGAGTGATTTCCACGATTGTCGAACCTCGGGGTGCGTTTACATGTGGTCATCAACACTCTCAATTACGGCCAATTCTGGCCCGTTTCGTACACTATTACTCACTGTTTTGGGTCCCAGAGCGATTTCCACGATTGACGATCCCAGGAGTGCATTTACGTGTCCGTCGTCAACACTCATAGTTTTGGCCAATTCTGACTCGTTTCGTGGACTATTACTCACCGTTTTGGGGTCCCGAAGCGATTTCCACAGTTGTTGAACCCCAAGGTGCGATTACTTTACGGTCGTCAACACTCGCAGTTTTGGCCGATTCTGACGCGTTTCGTGGACTATTACTCACTATTTTGGGGTCCTGGAGTGATTTCCACGATTAACTAACCCTTGAGTGCATTTACGTGTCGGTCATCAATAATCCTTGGTTTGTCCAATTCTGGGCTCTTTCATGGACTATTACTCACCGTTTTGGGGTCCGAAATTGATTTCCATGGTTGTCGATCCCCATGGTGTGCTATGTGTTGGTCGTCAAGACTTGTAGTTTTGGCCGTTTTGGAGTGCATTTACGTGTCCGTCGTCAACACTCGCAGTTTTGGCCAATTCTGACACGTTTCGTGGACTATTACTCACCGTTTTGGGGTCCCGAAGCGATTTCCACAGTCGTTCAACCCCAAGGTGCGATTACGTGTCGGTCGTCAACACTCGCAGTTTTGCCCGATTCTGGCGTGTTTCGTGGACTATTACTCACTATTTAGGTGTCCCGGAGTGATTTTCACAATTAACGAACCCTTGGGTGCGTTTACGTGTCGGTCATCACTAATCCTAGGTTTGTCCGATTCTGGGCTCTTTCATGGACTATTACTCAACGTTTTGGGGTCCCAAAACGCTTTCCATGGTTGTCGAATCCCAAGGTGTGATATGTGTTGGTCGTCAACACTCGTAGTTTGGGTCAGTTCTGGCCCGTTTCTTGGACTATACTTAGTTTTGGGGTCCCGAAGTGATTTCCACGATTGTCGAACCTCGGGGTGCTTTTACATGTGGTCATCAACACTCTCAATTACGGCCAATTCTGGCCCGTTTCGTACACTATTACTCACTGTTTTGGGTCCCAGAGCGATTTCCACGATTGACGATCCCAGGAGTGCATTTACGTGTCCGTCGTCAACACTCATAGTTTTGGCCAATTCTGACTCGTTTCGTGGACTATTACTCACCGTTTTGGGGTCCCGAAGCGATTTCCACAGTTGTTGAACCCCAAGGTGCGATTACTTTACGGTCGTCAACACTCGCAGTTTTGGCCGATTCTGACGCGTTTCGTGGACTATTACTCACTATTTTGGGGTCCTGGAGTGATTTCCACGATTAACTAACCCCTGAGTGCATTTA
>NW_025256968.1:0-1824 GCF_018294505.1 Triticum aestivum
TGTGTACATGTACACTATACTAAATATCATACGGCCTTGTGTCTCCTAAGAGAAGCATTGCTATTTGTTTAGTATGGTGCGGAAATTCATGTTTATTTTCTTTTTATTATTCAGTTGTTCAGTTTCGTAACAAATGTACATGAAAGCTTGATATCTAACCTAAGTTGAGTTTGTCTGTCCGATTTGCGTCTTGGTTATCATGTGAGACTGCTATTTTCTTCATTACGATCTGAAATACTGTTGAATTTCAATCTATTTTAGATTTTGGATTTTCCTAGGTTGACTGATGACTTATTATTCTAGGATGAATAAATTAAAATCTTCATATTTCATGCCTATATATGAATACATAAGTGAAAATTACTACCATTTTATTGAAAAAATAGACGGGCGCAGCAACGCGCGCTATCAATGATCTAGTAACCACTATGGTTGAGCTCCTTTGTAGTGCAATAGAAGGAAGCCTTTCTATTTGACCAACTTTTAGTGCTATATTGACATATATTAGTACTTAATATTTATTATTTTTGGTAAAAAAAACAAGCAGATGGACCGATGAACCGGCAGGCTCATCCGTCTGATTGCCAGTTTGGATTTTTAAGTTATAGGCGGACCTAGAGGACAAAGCACATGGGTTGTGAGGATTTTGGTGTCATTATAATTTAGTAGTCCGGGTCATACATGTTAAGTAAATTAATATGATCGAGCAACGTACGGGAAGGTGTGATCAAATATATTTTTTAAGGGGCGGTGGGTGAGGTGTGTGTGGTCAAATATGACGTGTAATTGAGGTGTGTAATTCCATGTTATTGCAAAAAATAGATTAATTAAGATGAAGTTGATGTAGTATTGCAAAAGGTAAATAAGTTAATGTGATTGAGTGGTGTACTGCGGGAATAAAACCGGCTGGATGAGAAAACAATCGGTGGAGGGACATGGTGGAAGAGGGGGACCCAATTGACGAAGAGATCTTCCTGACATGAAAAGGAAGCCTACTAATTTTTTTAATTAATAAAGATAGCGATAATAGATGTATATGGTGACATGATTATTGTAGTTTGATAATGTTAGGCACCGATGGCTTAGATATGTAAACATTTTAAAGCAAAACTAAGAATTACTTATTTTTCTGTTGTGTTACCAATTTCACTGGTTTTATATGAGCCGATGAGCTCTCAAGGATTCGTCATCGGCCATGCAGTCGCTGCTTCTGCATGGAACAAGTACCTAGTGCGATTTCGTTTCGCTTTGTACTTAGAAATTGTTAAAACCAATCTCTGCTTTGAGTAATCTGTATAGGGCAACTGTGATGCCTTCTCAGGAAGATTGCTTTGCCCTTTAGTGTTTCTGTGCGATTCTGATGTTGGGAATCGTCAGAGGGAGATCCAATTCCTGTTAGGTTTTGGCCGCATGGATAGACTAGATAAATGAAAAGCAAAGCACTTCACTAACTCAGAGTAGTTCATTTTAATTGACACGCTTTCCACTTTGAGTACCTTTTAGCTTAATTTGAAAGTTCAAACTCATTACTTTCTAGCAATGCTCATTTTTTGGGGATACTGTAGTGGCCATATTCTGTGATCATGGTATTAACTCTGCCAAGTTGGTTTTGTTAACATTGCAGCAACCAAGGAGCACATCGTGGGCAGCAGGATGGCTGGAACTGAATATTTTAATTTGTATATATACTACGGTGCCTTTCAAAGAAAGTCTAGCCATGTGCTCTCCAGGATGGCTGTTTTTATATGGCTTAGGGGCTCCACTTAAAACGACTCTACCCTTATTTGGTCAACTTCAACGTGGATCATCAAATCAACCATAAAT
>NW_025256969.1:0-1824 GCF_018294505.1 Triticum aestivum
CAATGACCAGGGAAGAAACATGGATATCCAAGATGTTATCGCCCGCTTATGCCATTATCACCGTGCTGAGTTAAGCATGCATTCCTTCGGAAGGATTGGATGGTAGAAAGCTGATGGAGTGATATGTCTCCAACGTATCTATAATTTTTTATTGTTCCATGCTATATTATATTCTGTTTTGGACATTATTGGGCTTTATTATACGCTTTTATATTAGTTTTGGGACTAACCTATTAACCGGAGGCCCAGCCCAGAATTGCTATTTTTGCCTATTTCAGAGTTTCGTAGAAAAAGAATATCAAACGGAGTCCAAACGGAATGAAACCATCGGGAACGTGATTTTCGGAACGAACGTGATCCAGAGGACTTGGACCCTATGTCAAGACATCAACCAGGAGGGCACGAGGTAGGGGGGCGCGCCTACCCCCCTGGGCGCGCCCTCCACCCTCGTGGGCCCCATGTTGCTCCACCGACGTACTTCTTCCTCCTATATATACCTATGTACCCCCAAAAAACCAGATACGGAGCCAAAAACCTAATTCCACCGCCGCAACCTTCTGTACCCGTGAGATCCCATCTTGGGGCCTTTTTCGGAGCTCCACCGGAGGGGGCATCGATCACGCAGGGCTTCTACATCAACACCATAGCCTCTCCGATGATGTGTGAGTAGTTTACTTCCGACCTTCGGGTCCATAGTTATTAGCTAGATGGCTTCTTCTCTCTTTTTGGATCTCAATACAATGTTCTCCCCCTCTCTTGTGGAGATCTATTCGATGTAATCTTCTTTTGCAGTGTGTTTGTTGAGACCGATGAATTGTGGGTTTATCATCAAGTTTATCTATGAACAATATTTGAATCTTCTTTGAATTCTTTTATGTATGATTGGTTATCTTTGCAAGTCTCTTCGAATTATCAGTTTGGTTTGGCCTACTAGATTGATCTTTCTTGCAATGGGAGAAGTGCTTAGCTTTGGGTTCAATCTTGCGGTGTCCTTTCCCAGTGACAGTAGGGGCAGCAAGGCACGTATTGTATTGTTGCCATCGAGGATAACAAGATGGGGTTTATATCATATTGCATGAGTTTATCCCTCTACGTCATGTCATCTTGCTTAAAGCGTTACTCTGTTTTTATGAACTTAATACTCTAGATGCATGCTGGATAGCGGTCGATGTGTGGAGTAATAGTAGTAGATGCAGGCAGGAGTTGGTCTACTTGTCTCGGACGTGATGCCTATATACATGATCATACCTAGATATTCTCATAACTATGCTCAATTCTGTCAATTGCTCAATAGTAATTTGTTCACCCACCGTAATACTTATGCTCTCGAGAGAAGCCTCTAGTGAAACCTATGGCCCTCGGGTCTATTTTCTATCATATTGATCTTCCAACACTTAGCTATTTTTATTACCTTTTATTTTACTTTGCATCTTTATCATAAAAATACCAAAAATATTATCCTATCATATCTATCATATCTCACTCTCGTAAGTGACTGTGAAGGGATTGACAACCCCTTTATCCTGTCTGCTTTTAAGCCTGTTTGCATGGGTCCGTGCACAGATTTACGTTCAATAATCCCTGGGGCTTTCACTTCGACACGTCTTCGTTCGTGATCGCTTAGAGCCCCTTTTCCATCAATAGGTACTCCCAAGGCGTCGACCACACGGCCTAACATGGCCTTTCCCGCAGGAACATCCACAATAGATCTAGTGCGCTTGGTTGCGAGGATTTTATTTGTTTGTGTAGGTGCGACGGACTCGTGCGTGGCCTCCTACTTGATTGATACCTTGGTTCTCAAAAACTGAGGGAAATACTTACGCT
>NW_025256970.1:0-1824 GCF_018294505.1 Triticum aestivum
TCGTACCGGGCCCTCATACATGCGGGGTGGTGTTGTGGCATGTCCGAAGAGGCGACACGCGTCTCCGTGGTGTGCCCCCAATCACGGACGGCGCCGCTGCCGTCACCTGGAGGGGGGGAAACGAACGCGTCGGGTCTACACGGAGTGGATGTAGCTGTGGGTTTGGCCCGGATGTTGCTCCCGGGTGTCCCTATGGGTAGACCTGACACAACCGGGTGGAGAGGTCCACTGGTCAGAGCCCGTCCATGGGAAGTGAAAGGGCTAGATCTCGTGATCAACCGCTACAGGGTTAGGCGGGACGGGGGTCCTGGGGGGTAGCAATGCCACCGGAGCATCGCACCGGGCCCTCATACATGCGGGGTGGTGTGGTGGCATGTACGAAGGGGCGACACGCATCTCCGGGGCGTGGCCCCCCTAACGGACGGCGATGACACGGTAGTAGCCATTCTGCGGTAACGATGCAGCGTGAATATTATTAAATACCCGGAGCGCGATAAAATCATGAGTTTTTTTTTGCACGACGTGGGCACATGTGCTATCGGAACGATAATATTTTTTTCATAATTTTTGGTGATGGAGAAGTATCCCAAAAATTCCCTCTACGCGGATTGCCCTTCGCGCGTGTACGGCTGTGGCCGGCGGCCTCCGGGGGCTAGCATGCCGCCAAATCTTGCGTAGGCGGCCTCTCACAAGTTTGGAAGTGTTTTGGTGGTTGCAAATGCCCGGCACGCGTGTCCGGGGTGTGCCCCCCTCACGGACGGCGCCGCCGCCGGCACCTGGAGCGGGGTAACGGACGCGTCGGGTCTACACGGAGAGGATCTTGCTGTGGGTCTGGCCCGGTTGTTGCTCCAAAGTGTTCCTTTGGGCTGACCTAACACAACCGGGCGGGGAGGTCCGCTGGTCAAAGCCCGTCCGTGCAAAGTCAAAGGGCTAGATCCCGTGGTCAACCACTCCAGGGATAGGCGGGACGGGGGCCCTCGGGGTAGCAATGCCACCGAAGCATCGTACCGGGCCCTCATACATGCGGGGTGGTGTAGTGGCATGTCCGAAGAGGCGACACGCGTGTCCGGGGTGTGCCCCCCATCACGGACGGCGCCACAGCCGTCATCTGGAGGGGGGGAAACGGACGCGTCGGGTCTACACGGAGTGGATGTAGCTGTGGGTTTGGCCCGGATGTTGCTCCCGAGTGTCCCTATGGGTAGACCTGACACAACCGGGTGGAGAGGTCCACTGGTCAAATCCCGTCCGTGTAAAGTCAAATGGATAGATCTCGTGATCAACCGCTACAGGGTTAGGCGGGACGGGGGCCCTGGGGAGTAGCAATGCCACCAGAGCATCGCACCGGGCCCTCATACATGCGGGGTGGTGTGGTGGCATGTCCGAAGAGGCAGCACGCATCTCCGGGGCGTGGCCCCCCCTAACGGACGACGATGACACGGTAGTAGCCATTCTGCGGTAACGATGCGGCGTGAATATTATTAAATACTCGGAGCGCGATAAAATCATGAGTTTTTTTGCACGACGTGGGCACATGTGCTATAGGAACGATAATATTTTTCTCATAATTTTTGGTGATGGAGAAGTATCCCAAAAATTCCCTCTACGCGGATTGCCCTTCGCGCGTGTATGGCTGTGGCCGGCGGCCTCCGGGGGCTAGCATGCCGCCAAATCTAGCGTAGGCGGCCTCTCACAAGTTTGGAAGTGTTTTGGTGGTTGCAAACGCCCGGCACGCGTGTCCGGGGTGTGCCCCCCCTCACGGACGGCGCCGCCGCCGGCACCTGGAGCGGGGTAACGGACGCGTCGGGTCTACACGGAGAGGATCTT
>NW_025256971.1:0-1824 GCF_018294505.1 Triticum aestivum
ACCGTTGCCGGACTTGGTTCTTCGGGTCTGGCGGAACCTTGGACCCTGTAACAGGGTTTTGCCAGTGGACGGACGAGCAACTGGAAATACCAGTCAAGAACCTTCGACACTATATCGATGCAGCGCAGCGAGGGACGTTCCTTCCAAACAAGGAGAAGGACGAGCTCACAATGGCCCTTGGGAATCCTGAGCACCCTGGACGGACACGAGGCACGCCAGGCTCCATTCCGTGGAAGGTTGGTTTTCCGGACGCAGGGGGTTACAAAACCCATGAAAGGAGGAAGAAACTGGAGCAGGACCAACTGCAGGCGCTGCACGAAAGGGTAATGGGGCTAGAGGATCGAGAAGAGGAACGAGAAGCAGCAGATCGCAGCAAACGACCTGCCGAAGCTTCCCCCGAAGCTACCCCGCCATCTCAGCGGAGAAGCAGCGTGGCTTCCACCGAGCTGCTTCAGCCGGAGCATGTCTTGACGGATCCTGCCAGCTATCCCATGGATGGTATCACGGAGTCTCAAAATTGTCACATGATGGCGCGATGGATGACTTTGAAGGTCAAGGCGGCTGTTGGCCAAGTTTATCCTAGTGGACCCGGCACAACTTATTACTGCCAGCCGATTCCCAAAGGATATGCTAAGGTGATGGTGGATGAAATAACGGAGGGATTTGAGGACCTCGTGCTTGACGATCCTACCGGTGAAGGGGAGACTAGGCTGGGTTCTGCTCTGAAGACTCCATGCCTATGGAAGAAGGAGCTCATCAACCTTCTGAACTGGACGCCTCCGCCTCCTCCTCCTGCTCCGGCGAGTCAGGGCACTCTGCCTCCTCCACCGCCTCCTCCTCCGGCGAGTGACGATCAGGGCACGCGTGGCGGCACTCCGCCTCCTTCTCCGGCGCATGGCGGCACTCCACCTCCTTCTCCGCCTGCGCCGGCGCTCCCGAGCAGCCAGCAGCATCCTCCTTCTCTGCCTCGCCAGCAAGGGCGGAAGAGACCCGCCGCCGCCCCGGCTGCTTCGGCGTGTCATACTCCTTCTCCTCCGCCTCGTAAGCAAGCACGAAAGAAGACAGACGCCGCAGCCGCTCCGTCTGCTCCGGCGTCTAGCAGCACAACCAGAGGCGGGAGGCAATACAAATACGGTCCATCATCTCTCAAGCCTCTATAGAAGTTACCGTACGAGAGGTCCGAGGAGGAAAACGATACGATTGTGCGGACCCACGTGAAGGAGTTCTTTGAAGGGGTGAAAGCAAAGAGACATCCACCTCCGGAGGAGAAGGTAGATCCGCTGAAAGCAAAGCGCACTATCGATGCCCTGAGGAAACCACCAAAGTCTCCGCCGAGAACCAACTATGAGCGCATTACTGAACAGACATATCTCCAAGCCCAGCGGTCGGGAACTACTGTCAGTGCTAAAAGGTCAAAAGAACGAGCAAAGGGGAAAAAATTGCCCAGCTCGGCGAACAAGCACAGCAATCGTGCCCCCCGCTCAATGTGTCTAATGCTCCGGGGACGGTGGCCGGTTATGGCAATCTTGACGTTTACCTGCCTGACGATGCACTTCCTGATTTCTTGGAGGTGGACGGATTCAGATACGAGTACGGGAAGCCTCTCGTCAAAGATGAAAAATCTCTGACAACAATGATGCGAAGATTCCATAATTGGTACATGGAAACCTGCAGAGAGTCTGAGGGTAAGAATGCTTTGTATCTGCATATTAAAGAGGAGCACGATCTCGTTGCAAATGATCTGTTGACTGTTCCATTTGAGGAGTTCTTCGAGTTCTTCAATCAAAAGGCCCTCGATAAATTAATGGTCTTTTGCTACTGCCT
>NW_025256972.1:0-1824 GCF_018294505.1 Triticum aestivum
ACTCACTTTCTTGTAAACACAGGCTTCTCCATAAGTCTGTGTAAACCCAAACGCTTTGATCATCTCATCAAAGCGAATGTTCCAACTCCGAGATGCTTGCACCAGCCCATAGATTGAGCGCTGGAGCTTGCATACTTTGTTAGCATTCTTAGGATCGACAAAACCTTCCGGCTACATCATATACAACTCTTCCTTAAGGAAGCCGTTAAGGAATGCCGTTTTGACGTCCATCTGCCATATCTCATAATCATAGTATGCGGCAATTGCTAACATGATTCGGACGGACTTCAGCTTTGCTACGGGTGAGAAAGTCTCATCGTAGTCAACCCCTTGAACTTGTCGATAACCCTTAGCGACAAGTCGAGCTTTGTAGATGGTCACATTACCATCTGCGTCCGTCTTCTTCTTAAAGATCCATTTGTTTTCTATGGCTCGCCGCTCATCGGGCAAGTCAGTCAAAGTCCATACTTTGTTTTCATACATGGATTCTATCTCGGATTTCATGGCTTCTAGCCATTTGTCGGAATCCGGGCCCGCCATCGCTTCTTCATAGTTCGAAGGCTCACCGTTGTCTAACGACATGATTTCCAGGACAGGGTTGCCGTACCACTCTGGTGCGGAACGTGTCCTTGTGGACCTACGAAGTTCAGTGGCAACTTGATCCGAAGCTTCATGATCATCATCATTAACTTCCTCCCCCGTCGGTGTAGGCACCACAGGAACATTTTCCCGCGCTGCGCTATTTTCCGACTCGGAAGGGGTGACTATCACCTCATCAAGTTCCACTTTCCTCCCACTCAATTCTTTCGAGAGAAACTCCTTCTCTAGAAAGGACCCGTTCTTGGCAACGAAGATCTTGCCTTCGGATCTGAGGTAGAAGGTGTACCCAATAGTTTCCTTAGGGTATCCTATGAAGACGCATTTTTCCGATTTGGGTTCGAGCTTTTCAGGTTGAAGTTTCTTGACATAAGCATCGCATCCCCAAACTTTTAGAAACGACAGCTTAGGTTTCTTCCCAAACCATAATTCATACGGTGTCGTCTCAACGGATTTAGACGGTGCCCTATTTAAAGTGAATGCGGCAGTCTCTAAAGCATAACCCCAAAATGAGAGCGGTAAATCGGTAAGAGACATCATAGATCGCACCATATCCAATAGAGTGCGATTACGACGTTCGGACACACCATTTCTCTGAGGTGTTCCAGGCGGCGTGAGTTTTGAAACTATTCCACATTTCCTTAAGTGTGTACCAAATTCGTGACTTAAATATTCTCCACCACGATCTGATCGTAAGAATTTTATTTTCCTGTCACGTTGATTCTCAACCTCACTCTGAAATTCTTTGAACTTTTCAAAGGTTTCAGACTTGTGTTTCATTAGGTAGACATACCCATATCTACTTAAATCATCAGTGAGAGTGAGAACATAACGATATCCTCCGCGAGCCTCAACACTCATTGGACCGCACACATCGGTATGTATGATTTCCAATAAGTTGGTCGCTCGCTCCATTGTTCCGGAGAACGGAGTCTTGGTCATCTTACCCATGAGGCATGGTTCGCACGTGTCAAATGATTCGTAATCAAGAGACTCCAAAAGTCCATCTGCATGGAGCTTCTTCATGCGCTTGACACCAATGTGACCAAGGCGGCAGTGCCACAAGTATGTGGGACTATCGTTATCAACTTTACATCTTTTGGTATTCACACTATGAACATGTGTAGCATCACGTTCGAGATTCATCAAGAATAAACCATTGACCAGCGGGGCATGACCATAAAACATATCTCTCAAATAAATAGAACAACCATTATTCTCAGATTT
>NW_025256973.1:0-1824 GCF_018294505.1 Triticum aestivum
CGCGGCCCCCTATCTCGTGGCGTCCTCGGGAGCTTCTTGACTTGCACTCCAAGCTCTCTGGATCACGTTCGTTCCAAAAATCATGCTCCCAAAGGTTTCATTCTGTTTGGACTCCGTTTGATATTCCTTTTCTTCGAAATACTGAAATAGGCAAAAAAAAAGCAATACGGGTTGGGCCTCCGGTTAGTAGGTTAGTCCCAAAAATGATATAAACGTGTAAAGTAAAGCCCATAAATATCCAAAAGGGGTAATATAATAGCATGGAACAATCAAAAATTATAGATACGTTGGAGACGTATCAAGCATCCCAAAGCTTAATTCCTGCTCGTCCTCAAGTAGGTAAATGATAAAAAAGAAATTTTTGATGTGGAATGCTACCTAGCATAATTCATAATGTAATTTTCTTTATTGTGGCATGAATGTTTAGATCCAAATGATTCAAGATAAAAGCTTATAAAACATAAAAATAATAATTCTTCAAAGCATACTAACAAATAATCATGTCCTATCAAAATAACATAGCCAAAGAAAGCTTATCCCTACAAAATCATATAGTTAGGCCATGCTTCATTTTCATTACACAAAATACTCCCATCATGCACAACCCCGATGACGAGCCGAGCAATTGTTTCATACTTTTTAACGCGCTTCAGCTTTTTCAACTCGTACGCAATACATGAGCGTAAGCCATGGACATAACACTATGGTGGTAAAAGGTGGTGATTGTGAGGACAAAAAGAGGGAGAAGATAGTCTCACATCAACTAGGCATACTAACGGGCTATATGGAGATGCCCATTAATAGATATCAATGTGAGTGAGTAGGTATTGCCATGCAATGGATGCACTAGAGCTATAAATATATGAAAGCTCAACGAAAGAAACTAAGTGGGTGTGCATCCAACTTGCTTGCTCGCGAAGACCTAGGGCATTTTGAGGAAGCCCATCATTGGAATATACAAGCCAAGTTCTATAATGAAAAATTCCCACTTAGTATATGAAAATGACAACATAGGAGACTCTCTATCATGAAAATCATGGTGCTACTTTAAAGCACAAGTGTGTACAAAGAGATAGTAGCATTGTCCCTTCTCTTTTTTTATCTCATTTTATTATTTTTTTCTCTTTTTTTTCTTTTTACCTTTTTTTCTTTGGCCTCTTTTTTTCTTTTTGGCCTTTCTCAATTTTTCTTTTCTTTTTTTTTCTTTTTGTAAAGTCCGAAGTCTCATCCCGACTTGTGGAGGAATCATAGCCTTCATCATTCTTTCTTCACTAGGACAATGCTCTAATAATGAATATCATCACACTTTTATGGATTTACAACTCAAGAATTACAACTCAAAGCTAGAACAAGATATGACTCTATATGAATGCCTCCGGCGGTGTACCGGGATATGCAATGAATCAAGAGCGACATGTATGAAAATTATGAAGGTGACCTTGCCACAAGTACAATGTCAACTACATGATCATGCAAAGAGCAATATGACAATGATGGAACGTGTCATAATAAACGGAATGGTGGAAAGTTGCATGCCAATATATCTTGGAATGGCTATGGAAATTCCATAATAGGTAGGTATGGTGGCTGTTTTGAGGAAGGTAAATAAAGGGTTCAATACCGGCGAGAGTTGCGCGGTAATAATAAAGGCTAGCAAAGTAAAAGGATAAGGGTGCATATGTCCATGGACTCACATTAGTCAAAAAAAGAACTCATATACTTATTGCAAAAGTCTACTTCGCCCTCGAAGCAAAGTACTACTATGCATGCCCCCAAGAGGGATAGATTGGTATGAAAAATTCCATCGCTCGTCCCCGACTGCCA
>NW_025256974.1:0-1824 GCF_018294505.1 Triticum aestivum
GAGCTTGACTGCCTGTAGGATTACCAAGCCAAACTGGTCGAAGTTGAGTCTAGAAATTCTTAGTTATATAAGGGAATTGATTGTGGGATGGAACGTAAGGCTCTTTTTACTCCTTATACCTTATGCCCTTCTGATCTGAGTCATCATCTTATCTTCTACGGGGATTAAGAACTAGGATATCTCTTCTTTCTATCAGGATCACGTGTTACTAATCCGTAGACTTATAAGATTGTTGATTCAAGCCTCAGTTCAGCTCCTACTACTTCCGTATGTTAACTGTTGATCTCGAAACCTTGATATTGTGCTTCTGAGTGGTTATGCCACCATTTTTGTGAATGTCTCAAATCTTTTCTGAGCATTTACAGCCGTTATGCTGTCCGAGTCATCCCAGGTTTCCAAACAGTCTGATGCATTTGCAAATCCCTTCCTCCTGTTTCCGATGTGCCTTTGGTCAGATTAATCACACAACTCAGTGAGTTGAGGTACTTTACTGCCTCGACCTTTATGTTGGAGTTATTATTATGACTCTAGGTGTCTTAGGGGATCATCTAGTAGTCTAGCCATGATTTATGTTCCAGTGTGATGACTCTGGCCGTCATTATCGAAAGCATCCCGTGATGCCATTTAGTAGGAGGTATTCTATCCCTGGGTTTTGAACCCGAGATTCACCCTACTTGCTTCATGTTGATAGTTTTGCTCGTTCCTTTAGGTTATTAGTAACCTTTGCATTAGTCCTCGATGTTCGTGGTATTCCTTTCTTCCAAATACTATGAACCGCTTATGGCAGATGTTCCTCGCTGATCGAAAGATCACAATCAGAGTGCTCTCGATGGGTTCTCGATTCTACATTGTGACTCTGCCAGTTCTACCTTTCTGCATGGGTTATCCGGAAGAAATATGTGGAATTCGTTCGACATGCTAAACCATGCATCCACAACTCAGAAAATCGCATGTTCCTTTGAGTTGCTCTCTTTAGTTGCATTCTGACCCTCGTCTATCAATTGATAGTCAAGGGTATGCATGCATTCGTTTATCGATGCCTATTACCCTTGTGGTACGTCAAGCCATTCTGTCCTGAATGACTTGGAGAAACAAACTCCAGTACCTCATCCATATCTAGGATTGGGTCAAAGTAGTTGTGTTCCGCAGATCAAGTTACAATCCAGCTTCTGGTCTGCTCTACCCTGAAGTATTACCTTCTTTATGATAGGAATTTCATGAGAATTGCACCACCTTTTGTGAATTCTTGACATAGTGATACTTCTCGCCATCCTTTTTCATTCCTCGGTTCCGTGTTGTTGCAGCCGGAGTGCCGACAGGTGAATCATGATGTGTGAACTCAATACTCCTAGCAACCCCATTGCTTGGTAGTTAATGGACAATAATCTTATTCTTAGTATGTTGGTTATTGAATCACCATTCTAAGATTGATCATGCTACCTAGTCCTTATTTCCTGGTGCACTCTTTGATTGATGAGTTAGGATTTTGTCAAGTCCTCGCTCATTTGATCATATCATCTTGCCCTGAAAAGCA
This sequence comes from Triticum aestivum, assembly GCF_018294505.1. Lineage (NCBI taxonomy): Eukaryota > Viridiplantae > Streptophyta > Magnoliopsida > Poales > Poaceae > Triticum > Triticum aestivum. The sequence goes on from NW_025256974.1 coordinate 1,535, forward strand.
AGATTGTTCTCGAGCTTAGTAACATATCGGTGGATCGTGATTTCCGAAGGTCTTCTCGGAAGTATTACCAGGTTGTCACCTGACCGCTATGTTGAGCTCGTGATCAAGTTGGTTTCTTGTGAACCACCTTCTCTCCAAGAATCGGTGTTAGATATCCCTGAGCTAGTTGGTTAAGCTAAACGACAACTTGGAGGGTTGGAAGATAAAAGCTTGCCTGACTTAGTTCGTTCCAAAGGGATATTCTTGTGTAGTGTGTGTTGAAGAAAGATGATATCTTCATCGATTGGTCC